>NC_092817.1:65743626-65833626 GCF_023375885.2 Dermacentor andersoni | reverse complement strand
TAAAATGGAAAACACAAGACGGTATTTTAGAATAAGCCATCGTCAGGGCCAGGACACAGGTGGACTAATATGAAAACACAGAAAAAAAAAGGAAAAGTGAACAAGGGAGGGACTGTTGCACCCCATGTTCTTTAAGCATGCTAAAACAGTCAAGCCACTAACAATGCCGCTCTTGCTTGTAGCTTAGCATGTGAAATGCACTGACGAGAGTGAAAATTTATTTACAGGGGTGGCCGAGAGGTTGGCCTGAGTCGGCGTGCTGCAGCCTGCTCCTTTCCACTAAGGGAGAAAAAGACAAGAAATTACAGTATACGATGATTATAAAGAATAACAGCGCATTCTTAAATTACGCTTTAAACTGCGAAGTAAAAGAGTGACGCAACCGCTTGAAGATTTACTGTAGTCCAAAGCAAACGGGACTGTGTCCCACCGCTGTCCCACCGCTGCGCTGTTTTTACCCACTGACGGGTTTACGAAGGTTTACTTTCGATGAACTCGCGGATCAACTTGCACATTTAGGTGCTTGACAAAATTTCTACTGGCGTCAACTCCGGACTGTCCAATGCCGAATGTTACCAAAGTTGAGATCCGCGTGTTCTAAAAAAAAAAAAAAAAAAAAAAGGAACGCCCTTGGGCGCCGTCAGATGATCATATAGAGTGATAATATGAGGAAGTTAGCTGGCATTACGGGCGCATTCAGTCTATTTAGAACGGATAAACGGGGACTTGTGATATTCCTTTATAGCGAACTCTATTTAATTAAAATGATGCCGATTATGATTACTATGAAAACGCCCCAACGTGATATTAAATTGCCGGTGACAAATTTGCTTAACATACATATTTACTTCAACTTCAAGAATACGTCAGTCACAGCACAACGTCACACTGTCAAGAATCGTGTCGTACACAACGGAAAAGAAAAAAAAAAGTTAGGAGAGTTTGGCGGCACAAAACCGTCGTACGATACATTTCGTGAATGTTACGCTGCATAACGGGGTATACGACAAAAGGGAAACCGGAATACGCTTATTTTTGTTCAGCACAGGGTAAAAGAAGTGTATAAGATATGAAGATCAAGGGGCCTGCGTTTTGCCCCTAAATGTCGCCGTTTAGGCGCCAAGGGTTTAACTCTGCGTACGAGCGTATGTACATAAACGTTCGCAAATGTCACACCACTCTAAAATAAAAAAAATAAAAAAACTGAGAAGAAAGAGCCTAAGGCAGCTCCCATTTCCTGACCGGAATGCGTCGGTTCACGGATCGGCAAACGCGAAGTGACAAGGACGACACCCGCACGTGTCGACGTATGCTGCTCTGGCCGAGCCGACTCGAGCGCATTATAGGACTCGCCGAGAAACTTGTGCGCGATCACGTTCAACTTGAATTCCCGCTGTAACCAGGCACTATAATTTTGCACGGTTGACTGTTACAGAATAGCGTTTGGACGCGAGGGCTCACTGCATGGCCGAAAAGCGCAGAGTAGAAGCACGCGTGCTTATAGAGCCCATTAATAACCAACCAACACGGAGGACGAAAGTCGCGCTGGCAAACTGGATCAGCAAACCCGTGTGTTCTGCGCATTCGGTGCTTTGCAGTGCGAACAAATAGGCTCGCGATGCGAATGGGTCTCTATCAAGGGCTTAGGAACTACCGTTTTTTATGCGTGCGTTCGCAAATGCTATGTTCAGACGCGGCTGCGCTGTAATTAGGACGAAAACAGAAAAAACGAATGGAACTGCTCGTTCTATCCATTTTTTTTCCAGAAACAGGAAGAACACTGACGTGCCAAAGAGCCTGGAAAAAAAAAAAAAAAAAAAGGAAGAATATCGCGCTTTTTTTCATGTCTCGAGCTCTGGCATGCGAATTCTTACGCCATGCGACTTTTAGAAACTGGCAGAACACGTTTTATTTTGTTGCAATATTAAACGCCACTCGGCGTAGCACAATGGTATACAGAGTGACTTGAGCTTATGAAACAACACTGCGTGACTTGTCCGCAGTAGAAATGATAAAACAGTCAAAGGTAATAATTACACACGTGGTCGCTCGCACCCACGAGCAAGAAGATGCACATATGCGCACACGCACGCACTCTGAGGCGCATGCGCACGCTAGCTCAAACAGGGATACCTAACGCGTTTACTCGCGGTTCGAATAAATTTAAAGCACCAACATTGCACAGCACACTGCGTGCACGTCACGTAACAAGTTAGGATGTTAGAATGCTTTGGCGCATAGCAATTGATAGCTTGTTCAAGAGACTTAGAAGCGTACGAGCGGATAAACGAAAGCGTTCAGTGCGTAGCCCAACTAGTACATGCGCACGGAGGGAGGAGAAAGGACAGGTCACACACATAGCGCTAACTTCCGGCAAAGTTAGAACGCTATACTTTGGTTACTGGATGTTAGCGCTGTTGTGCGTCCTGTTGTTCTTCTGTGTCAACGTATTAGTCGTGATGCAGTAAACGCCTTCGTGATGACATGTCAGCAAGCCTGAATCACAACCCCTATCCGTTCAGGCAAGCATAATTAATTTCTCAGCGAATATACATGGTACACCACAAGTTTAAAACTGACCTAACTTGCAGACAACGCGAAAGCCAAGGCGACGTTTGCTTTCACTTCCACGGAGTCCGGACGCATTCGCTTGAGGTTGACTGTGGCAAGGCTCACAAGCATGCAGTAGGCGCACGTGCCATTGGCCAGTTGTATATTTCGCTATATCGGCAAACCTACCTGCGAATGCAAAACAACGCCCGCCGGCCTCATCAGTATTGCCTTGTTCCGCGCTCAACACTGGACACGCAAAACGCTAGCAAGTGCGCTTTTCCACACGTCTCGCCTCACCTAAGCAGAATGGCAGACCTAAGGATGGAACCGCAAATAAGGAAACAGCGCGCGTACTCGTGTTGCCATGCCTGATGCCCTCCACCGCTCGCACCATTCAAATGCGCCTCTCAGCTTCCGCAGTGCTATTAGAGTGTACTAGAATACTGTTGAGTAGGACGAACGGCTGGGGCGGTGCATGCTTTGCAGTGAGGCGTGTAAAGACGAAAAATGCTGCGGCGGCGCTGCGATCGAAGTGGATATAAGTGATTGGGTCGCATCAACGTTGCGCGTTGGAAACTGCTGGCGATTCTGCTCGGCGGGGTCGTTCGTACTGCTTCGCGCGCTACTGTTGGCGATCAGTACGCTCAAATAGGAATAGACGCCTTTCTTTCTCTACTTTATTTTATTAATTTTCAATACCGCACGGTGATTGCGCGTGCATTGCGGCCGCAGTGTCGGCTTTCACCTTACTATGTTAATGTACGGTTCCCTTTAGAAAACAAATATTGTACAACGCAGCTGTATACCTCTACTGTCCAAGGAAATTTTCGTGTCATTGGCGTGCTAAGCAAAAAAAAAAGAAAAAAAAAATCCCCATACGTGGGCCGATCCCGGAGATAGTGCAATTCCGGGCCGACCTGCGGCGGAGGCGCAGTTCGCTTAAGGGGCCCGTATACACAGCTTTGCTGGTCATCCTACTTCACAGAGTGGAAGGGCACTGAGTTCTCTTTCTTGTTCTTCAAGAAGTATGTATCTCTCGTGTGCATTTTTGCGCATATAGTTCTTCATCATTGGGTCTTGCGGAACGCCGACGGAAATAACACGTAAACGTCCTGCTTGCCGCTTCAAACAAATAAAACATATCGGTACCATCCGGCGCCCTGTATTCAGATTTACAGTAAGTATTCTTATAGAAAGAGAAAAAAAACTGCAGTGGAAAATTCCATTCATGTTTCTGTCTTCCTCGCGTAACAGAACGCGGAATAAGTGGCACGGGTTCTTTTACTGCGGTCGGCACTCGGGACCCAAGAACAGTTTTAGGTAGCGATTATATATGCTAACCTTTGGCCCGTAAGCCGTGTGAAATTTTTTGTGCAGTCCATGCTTAACAACAACAACAAAACTCGGTGCCCTTCCACTTTGTGAAGAAGGATGTCCAGCGAAGCTGTGTGTGTGGGCCCCTTAATGGCGAACTGCACCTCCGCCGCCGGGTCGGTCCGGTATTGTACTATCTTCGGGATCGGCCCACGTATGGGGAGTGCCTAACGCCTGCGTCACCTCCGCCGCAGGTCGGCCTGGCATCGCACTTCCTTCGGGATTTTTTCTTCACGTGGACACGATAGTGGAGAAGGTAGTTTTTTTTATTTATTTATTTAAAGATACCTTACAGGCCTCAAAGTGAGGCATTGAGTAAGGGGGGCAGTACATTGAATACAAGACATCTATAAACCGTATCTGTTTACAACCTACAACCAAAGTACAACTGAGATGAAAAAAGAATTATTTAGATCACAATTCACTAGGGAAAAGAAGAAACATAAAAAAACATAATATAATAACAAGGAATAAATCACACAGATTGTTTTCAGTGAAGTCGTGTAATTAATAAAAACAGTAATGATGAAAAACAATGACAGAAAAGTTACGGACGCGACATTCCAACGAAACGGTAAACATAGCGACATAACAGTAATAATGCGAAAATAAGCTGTAAATATAGTGCAAGTATAGAAAGCATTGTGCGACAAACGTAAAACTTCACTTTTCTTTAGTCATGTATTCAGTCAAGGCATTACGGAATGAATCGTAGTTAGATTGGCTTGCAATGCTGTCCGGGAGCGAATTCCATATTCTGATAGCATGAGGAAGAGCAGAGTAATGGAATGCCTTTGTAGACCCGTAAAGGCGGGCATAGCTGAAATGATTATGAAGCCTATGTGACGTGGAGTAGGGTCGTTTCAAGCATGCGGGTGTTCGAGTGGAGTGAAGGAATTTGTGGAACAGTGTTAAAAGGACAATGTCTCGGCGAGTGCTCAAGGATTGTAATGAAAGCTTAAGTTTTATTTGTGTAACACTAGACTGGTAGCTGTAATCGTTTATGATGAAGCGGCTTGCTCTATTCTGGATCCGTTCTAGTGTTTCAATTAGGTATTTCTGGTGAGGGGACCAAATGGGAGATGCATACTCGAGCTTGGGACGAACGAGAGTTAGGTAAGCTAGCTTGCGAACATTTGAAGGAACATTTCTTAAGTTGCGTCGCAAGTACCCCAACGATTGGGAGGCATTAGCTGAAATGGACGTGATATGCTCTGTCCAAGAAAGATTTGATGTGAATAGAACCCCTAGATACTTATATTGTGTAGCTGTTGTAACAGTGTAATTGTTAATATGGTAGGGATACTGTGAGGTTGCCGACTTCCGGGTAAAAGACATTACTTTGCATTTTGTGGTATTTAAAGTCATTAGCCATTTATTGCACCAGTTATTGATTTGTTGAAGGTCTTGCTGAAGAACGAGATGATCATCTGAGTTTTTAATAGGGCGATAAATTATGCAGTCGTCGGCGAATATTCTGATGGTGGAGGACAAATTTTGAGGTAAGTCGTTAATAAATATTAGAAAAAGCAAGGGACCGAGGACGCTACCCTGTGGTACACCAGAAGAAACGTCTGTTACGGAGGAAGAGTAGTTATTTGCAATAGTAAACTGCTGACGATTAGACAAGAAATTTCGGAGCCATGACAAGGTAAGACAGTCTAATTTAAGTGCAGGGAGTTTTGATATTAGGCGACAATGTGCGACACGGTCGAATGCCTTCGAAAAATCAAGGAACAAGCAATCAATTTGTAAGTTATAATTTAAGTTAGTGTGTAGGTCTGTTGTAAATTCAAATAACTGTGTATCGCACGAGAGGCCCTTCCTAAAGCCATGCTGATTATGAAAAAGGAATTTGTTAGTCTCAAGATGTCTGTAAATCTGCGAAGCGATAATGTGTTCAAGCAATTTGCAGGGAATGCATGTCAATGAAATGGGACGATAATTCTCACAGGAGTTCCTGTTGCCATTTTTAAATACAAGTATAAATTTCGCCATCTTCCAATCTGCGGGAAGGTGGCCTGTCGCAAGTGATTGTCTGAATATGTAAAAAAGAATTTTGCTAGATATTTCTACCGTATTCTTTAAAATCTTTGAGTTTATACCATCTATGCCACATGAAGAAGACATATTAAGGTTATTTATGAGAGAAGAGAGGCCCTCCAAAGTGACTTCAATAGGTTCCATGTATTGGTAGCCTAATTCTGATACAAAAGGTATATTTGAAGTGTTCTCTTGTGTAAATACAGAGCTGAAGAATGAATTAAAGACCTCCGAACATTCACTGACTGGAATAGAAATATTGCTGCTGTTTTGTAATGATAATTCATCTGATTCGTTGTTAGGCTCTATTATTTTCCAAAACTTGGCAGGATTGTTCTTAAGCAGCTCCGGAAGATCATTAGAAAAATATTTATCTTTAGCTTCGCCTAAAGCTGAGCAGTACGATTTAAGGTACGTTTTGTAATTCTGCCACGCTGCTGATGTGCGATCTCGCTTAGCGATATTATACAAGCGTTTCTTCTTGTTCCTCATGCGCTGAAGCTTTTTAGTAAACCAAGGGTGCAACTTATCGTAAGTTATATTAACAAGTCGAACATGTCTACTAATGCGCACAGTGTATTTTTAAACATGACCCAGTTTTCTTCAACGGATCTATCGTAAAATGACGGCCACATTGTGTTTTCGAAGAAAGTTTCAAATTCTGAGATTATTGTTTTATAATTGCTTTTATTGTAATCACGAATTTGTTTTGTCGTTTTACCCGTAACCGGTGGCGTTGTGTTTATCGTTATTTGGAGCAAATGGTGGTCGCTGAAACCATCCAAATATTCTATGTGACCTATTGTTTCAGGTGCTGCACTAAGAATGAGATCTAGAACATTGGCACCACGTGTGGGTTTCGTGACAGCTTGAAAGAGATTAAAGTCTAAAGACAAGTTGATGAATTCAGACGATATATGACAAGGAGATGATAAATTCGTCCAATCGATTAGTGGATAATTGAAATCCCCAAGAAGATAAATTAAATCAGCCGGGAAGAGTTCAATGGCTTTGTTGATTGTGTCGCGGAGAGCATTAATGAAAGAATTGTTAGAATCTGGTGCACGGTAACAATTACCTATTAGTATTCTAGAAGATGACATCGTGCAGGCCACCCAAACAATCTCGAGATCAGAATTAGTTGTTAAAAGCTTCGCTGTTAATTGGAAAAGGCATTGCGCTGCTAAAATCGAGCTCACGGGTCCGAACCAGATTGCGGAATTCGATGGGAGCGAAATGGAAAAACACTCGTGTAATTCTGTTTAGGTGCACGTTAAAGAATTCCAGATGGTGAGAACTGAATAGGGTGCCTCATAAGCATATCTCCAGGCGTAAAACGCTAGAATTTGTTTAATTAAAGAAATCAAGAAAGAGAAAGAAGGTAGCTGCGTCCTTCGGCTTTTTTCTAGGGGTGTAAACGAAATAAATTATCCTCGAGTCTGCTTTGTGAGAAAAACATGTTCTAAGAAAAACATATTATATTTCATACCTAAATGTAATGCCGTTATCGACTGTACGTCCGCTCAACTAAGCAGCTTCTGCATTACAAACGGCTGCTTTCAGTTATCCGGTGCACTATCATAAGGACAATAATGAAGCATTTAAAGGAACGGCATGCCTCACATACACGTAGAGATATTTGTAGATCTGCTGTGTTCGTTGAAGAAGATAAGTGTGTTATCACATTGGGCACCCAGTTTTAATGGGTTACAGTCTTGCAGACATGGTGATACTGTCACAATTGTTTTCCTTGCCTGAATAAAGTTTGCAGATTTACAGGCTGTCACAAAACGGGGCGTTTATATTGAATGACAGCTAGGAGTTTGTTCAGCAAAACTGATTAGCACTCTTGCGTTAATTCTCTCAGGAACTCGTGCGCCTCTGCTCAACAGCCACGATTCTCCGGAAGCACAATCATTCGGAATGAAGGTCCTCCCTTATATCGGCCCCACGCATTCGAGACTTCAAAAGTGATGTTATTCGTTACATTCGAACCCAAACAGCTATTCAGTAATTTTTATTAGTGCATTCTGAAGTTGAATACGATGTGAATAGCAATACCATTCAATTGGACTATATGTTTCTACTTCATTTCGTCTGCTGGCATGTTGAAGGAGGTCGCCAGACAAGCCATGGAGATTACCTTCGTAAAGACTTCCCGGTCTCCCCGATTGAGTCTGAGCACGTAGGCAATATCTTGTTCCTAAAACTGTTGTTCATATTAATGTCCAATAATGCTTTGGTTCGTCTTCTCGGAAAGTCTACTGGTTCACGTGGGGCTGGTGCAGCTTTTAAAAGAAACACGCTTATTCCGGACGGGAGTTCTCACTTCTTCAATCAGTGCATTTAGAATATTTGATGATTTTTCTCTTGCATATATGTCGTGGATATATATGTCTATGTACCCTTACATTTACATAGAAGTGCATTGTTCACCTGCATGTCCTTGCGCCACACAGTTAATGAACCTGGTTTATTTCACTATCATATTATTTTCTTTGATCATTGTCCCTGATCAATATTTTCACCAACAAGAAGCGCGCGTCAAATGACACGATATCAATAACATTCTCTTACGTAGCTTCATGTTGCAGATAGGCGGCCTCTGTGGCAAAAATTACGTGTTACATTTAGAAAACAATGTTAAAAACAGCAGTTCACCTGGATAAAACTACAGTTGGTAC
Organism: Dermacentor andersoni; assembly: GCF_023375885.2. Classification (NCBI taxonomy): domain Eukaryota; kingdom Metazoa; phylum Arthropoda; class Arachnida; order Ixodida; family Ixodidae; genus Dermacentor; species Dermacentor andersoni. The sequence continues at coordinate 65,824,972 of NC_092817.1, read as the reverse complement.
CGGCCGACAAGAGTCGCGGATGCACCAATGCAAGTAAAACCATAAAAAATTTTACTTCACAGACTTTTTGCAAGAAAAACTGGGCGTCCGCCAGCCACCGCGCAACGAACGCGCGCTCGCTAGCAGACGACGCACTTTACAACGAGAGCAAAAGCGCAGATGTCATGCTGCATAATCCATGCCTCAAATATGCATAGGTAGCAAAAAGGTGCCAGTATCAAAGTGCAGTGGAAATAGAGCACTATTCTAAGAGCGTACGCGCGCAATCGGTCTCAGGGCCCGCCGCGAGATTACGTTAAATATGCCGCGAAGCGCGTCTCCACCCCAATACAGTTCGCTCGCAGCGCCCTCGCAAAATTTTTCCACACGCGACGCGTCAGCGAGAGAACGCCGTTCGGCCCACTCTACCATACTCCAGTACATTCGAGTGCTAATAAAGAGAAGTCGGACATCTTGGTTAAGGGGAGTTAGGCGAGTGGGAAAGCCTGGGGGGGCTCATAGAATTTTGAATGTCGTCTTTTCTGCACCGACAAACCCTTGTCAGCCTTCCTGCGTGAGAAAGGAAAAAAAAAAGTACGAAAAAAAGGAACTGAAATCCTTTGTCTAGCAGGATGCCGGCAAGTACAACTGGCGATATTGCCTGATGATCGCCCCAATGTGGCCCTCCAGCTGTGTTAGCTGGAGAGAATAATTAAACGCGGTCTTTCAGAACCTGCCGCTTAGTACGAAGTAGAGTCTCTCTTTATTGTTACTATACTCTTTCGTTTGAAACAAACGGCTGAAAATAATACAATATATGAAACTCTGCTGTGGCATCACAAGGAAGAAAAAGTGGTAATTGGGACAGTGAAGGCTCTTCGCCAAAACCGTCCGGCTCTCTGCATTCAAATTTATGTTTAATCAAAATGCCATCGGCATATCTCATTTACGCACATTTACGCACGACGTTAACATTTTCTTCTGCTTCGCCATTATAAGCTCTCCCGAACAAATGAATGAAAAAGTGACAAAGATGGGCGTACCTATTCGCGTAATTAGTGGCATATTTGCCCTCTGGTGGTCTTCTGAGCCGTATAACTACAGTGATTATATGGCGATGACATTATATTTTCCTTTCTTTTAGTAAGCGTTAGATTGATTTAGCAATCGATCGCTTTCGAAGTCAAGTTCAAGCAGCAGGCGGGAAACGTGCGGAAATTCTGCGATATATCGTACCGAATTACGGCGTTATCGCCTTGCTGACAGAGAGTGAAAGAAAGGAACACCACATTTACAAAGTTAGGGCTGAAAACTAGAATTAAATTCTGGCGAAGGAACTTGGTTGCTCAATTCGATGGTACAGAACTCTTTTTACCTTTATTTATCTGAGAAATAAGGCGCACAAAACTTTCTTTCGACTCACGAATGCGGTATCAAAGAGCCGGATGTGTCCTTCCGGAAGCTGAATAATTGAGCTCATTGTTATTCAAATGCTTCCCAACTTAATGGACCCTTTCTGTTACGATGGCAACTTTCCCAGAAACCTTCTTTTTTTACCGCGTTGCGTAATTTTTTTTTCTCGTTGCGCTAACTCAAGCGTCGGACTGACGAAAGAACTAAATCGTACTTTTCTTGCCTTTTTTCTTGAGCCACAATACGATCTCCTTATGCAGCGATGAGACACTAAAGAGGTATGTTTCGTAATGTCAGTGCCGTTTGAAATCTTTATCGTTATTCGCGAGAAATAAGTCCCACGCACCAACGCGGACATTACTATAACTTGGGCTTCGATTATCGTTACGGCAACGCTCGGAATTATCGCGCTTTAACTTGAACAAAGCGCTCAACCAAATGTGCCGACACTCAATGCGCATTTTAATACCAGCGCAACTTCAGATTGTGACTTCAGTTAACTTTGCTTTCTCTTTGCAAAGTTCTCTTGGAAGCGATAACATTGTTACGGGCTCATCGTAGGAGCCGATTTCGGTCTCGTTGTGTCGTAGATGGTCACTTGGCTCTTCAACCTAGAAAACGAGCAAGGAAAGAAGTTAAGCAGATCCAGCGCGCATCTCAGAATCTTTGTGAAGCGACACCTTCGTGAAGCCAGTTAATCAAGTGCTGTAAATTTACACATTGCATTCATGCGTCTTTGGCGCAGGGAAAGCTGGCGCGCGCATGCGTTGTCGCGCACACGTGCTACGAAATGTGACACACGCGGCGGTCATGTCAAAGAGCAAGTTCGCGTTGGCACGGTAGAAGCTCCCGTGCGATTGTGGTGGATGAATGGTTGGAGCGTCGGGCTGATGTGCTGCGGAACCGAGGTTTGATTCCACCATCTGGCCACGTAGTTTAAAAGCTTTTTTTCAATGTCTGAGCTATTCGGTGAGTGAGCAGCAGTATCCAGTAGCCACGGAAAAAAAAGAAAAAAAAAAAAGAACCCGGCAGAATTCGCAAGAAAGCTTCGGTAAGAAAAAAAAAATTATGATAGTCACCAAAGGATTTGAATTGAAACTCTTCTGCTCGAAACGGAGGTATTAAGACTGCACTTTTTATGGGAATCGGCGTGATTCGTATGCACATCGTAAGCCTCTTTGAGTCATATAAAGCAAACTGGCTGCGGTTTGACTAGAATAATAATAAAAAAAATGTGAAGAGGTCACAGCTGAATGTATACTTTCATGAAGCGAGCGTGGAAACAAGGATTTTCGAAGCGACAACGGAGAATGAGTGAATAGCATAGCGATGGAAAACATTGGGGTTAAAGATGAAACTGTGGGTAAAGATACCGCCTCTCTGGAGTTATTCTCATCTGCTAAAGAGGCAAACAAAATTGAAGGTGAGTTCGTGGCTTAGTCGTGGCCTAATCACGAAACGCCCGTCCCAGGTTGAGAGCTCACCTGTTCGATGCCGAGTCGTACCTATATTCCTTCGCTTTGCTTTATAATCAAATTTAAACGAAGTTGGTGGTTCGTTCCTTGGCCACGGGAATACGGGCTTGCCACGGGAATACGTTCCTCGCGAATACGGGCTTGGTGTGGTGACTATGCTGGCGACGTGAGGTTCGACCGGTATGCTTGTCTAAGTAACCGTGTGGTTGCATTTACAGGTTTCCGAAGCAGAGAGAAGCTGAAAAGTTAAGACGTGCAGAGTTCCTTCTTTGAGCAAGAGGTTCTAGATCGGACAATTGTATATACTATAGCATGGCTGAGGGTGAGTCAAGTCGTTTGAGCCGTTTGTAGGCGTAACGGACAGCTAGCTTTTGTATTTTTTCGAGTTTTTCTGCATTTCTCTCACTAAAAGGGTCCTAAACTGCACTGCCCAAACAGCGCTGTTATTTGGGAGCCACATATGAAGCCACTGACGCTTTATTAACTTAAAGGTACCCATGAGCAGCAAGTGTACAATACCAGTTCATCTGACATCGATATCTATCTCAACGCTAATGCTTTTAATAGCCAGTTAAATGTTTTTTTCATTCCCTTGCACAAAAATGGGGCTCTGTACCTCTACTTCCTATGTTTATGCACTTCGTATGCAATAGTGTACTGGCGCCAAGGCTTTTCAGCTGTTGGCATACATTGAAATGAACAATAAACAATACGCGTTATGTTGATAGCATTTGCTTTATATATGTAAATTTCACTTAGCATGAAAGAACGCTACAAGCCGACATTCTAATAACTGATGTGACAACATTAGCTTTGAAGCAGGACATCGAGTTAAATTATACGTCACTTTTATTACACCGTCATCAACGCTAGAGGGTCATCCCATGACTGCATCCTTGCTGTGCCACCGTTAAAATGCACACACGCGTTTGTAGCGAAAATAACATAAAAATGAAAGTGTAAATACACGTGTGAGCTTGCTTCTCAGTATTAGAAATAAAAAACAGTTGTATGCAGGGTAGAGAATGGTGTGTGACAGAATTCGCTTATTGCCAACAAGTAACATCACACAGGCTATGAAAATTGCGGCAAGCTAAAACATGTTCTAAGTCCGCATTCCCAATTTAGAGTGAGAATATTTTAAACATGCGCAACTCGGAGCGTGGTAAAAATGTGCTGCATACAAAATGAAAACGTAATACAAGTAAAAAAATAGTTGCTTAGCAAATGATTGCGGACATTCTGTCACGCGAGCGGCATACACGTGTTTTGAACGTCAGTAGCCGCACACTGCAGCCGATTACATCCAAGTGCTGTCATCTTACTCAGGGCACGAAAAGACATTAGGCTTTAGTGGAAAATATGAAGCGCTTTCCCCTCACTTCCTGCGCGTTTATATGTGCTAATTTCCTCGTACAGGCCTGAACTTAACGTTACGCCGCATCACAAAAGCATCTTTTCCTAACTGGTTTTAGGATGAAGCGTGAATGTCCTGGAAAAAGTTATGGGAGATCACGAGATCAGTAGTCAGAGAGAGGTAATATTTTAAATAGAAACGATGAGCTCTTATTTTATGGTGGATTTGAAAGCTAGTGCACGCGACTCTAGAAGCGCTCGAAAACGTTATGCGCGGGATTTTACGGTATCTTGGCAGAACTAGACAATTCACTGAGTTTATATTATTACGTGGAATCACGTAACAATATATTCCCATATTAAGATGGAATAAGGGGCATTTTCAGGGTGATGTGTTCCAAAAGAACTCTGGAAGTCGGTGTCTTATTAAGGGGCTAAACGAAAATTGCTAATTCGCTGTGTCTTGTCTTTGTAGAGGCTTTAAATGAAACGCTTACAAGCTTTCCGCGCTGCCATGGGAGACTCAAAGGCGGTAGCTGTTCTATACTTGAAGCGTATAGGGTCAATATTAGAGAGTTTTAGAACAAGGGGCCACAAAAGTTTGGGGCTCCAAAGAGTTTTGCGGGTGTTAGAGTTGGGGAACGCAGAATTAGAATAGGGCTTTGCGCTTGCGGATAGCGTATTGCGCTGACAGCGCCACTATGGCGTCGAATAAAATCTATTAGAAATAATTAAATAATTTATACCATTTATAACAAGAATAATTGTGACTTTCGTGTTTTCGCGCTTAGTTACAATTTAGAGGTTATTCTATTAGCAGCAAGCAATTAATTGCGCTTAGTTTCGAGTAACCAACTTTACGTGCCTTCACCAGCCAAGCTAAGGCGTGTTAGGCCTACGAGCCATGAAATCGACAATCGAATTCGCAATCAGCGGTGTCTAATGAATCAATCTTCATAACACACGCAGGGTGAAAGAAAGCAATAACCGCATTCCCTTCTCCTAGCTTGGGAACTTCGCGCATTACCACGAATCGAGCCCAGTTTGGTGCTAGGTTGGAGCCGTCGCTCCGATAGATGCCGCCATATTTGTTGATGCAAATATTTTGGGGCAGCATTTGGGGCTCCCGCTAAATTAGTGAAATAGCGTGCCCGACGCAAAACCCAAACGCAGTTTGCGTCTCGCGCATGCGCAGTGGCTTCAACACTACTTCTTTTAGGACCCAAAAGTTTGGGGCCCCTATTCTAAAACTCTCTATTATGTGTGATGTGCACCGAACGTTTGAAGTGCGTCGGCTACTTACAACAAATCATTTATATAAGCGTTCCAGTTCTTTACAAGCGTATTTTATAAGACACCCAGGAAGTGTGGCCAATGCCATTAAAATACTCAACGTGATAAAATGTTCACAAGGTCCTATGCGTAATTTGTGGCAAATGTTTCAAAATCATCTGTTAATTACAGCCTTTGCAAATATTTATTAAGCAAGTGCTTGAAAGCGTTATGCGACCCTTTATTCGCTAAGTTTTCCAATATCCCGAGAGACCTTAACGCCACACCGAGTTTTCATTTAGTGAACATTGGGCGCAGGCTAAGTATAATGGGTGGCGGAACTTAAAAGTTGCTGGTTTAATTATGATATTTCCAAATAATCACTGAACTCTCATTTTCTCCCTGTTTGCATGCGTTCCACGAGTCACATGGTAGCTTTCCCTGAGGTCCTTGGTGTGTTTTTTTAAAAAAAGTATAGGATTTACATTAGCAAAGCAAAAGCACGGCTCTCTTTCAGAAGGGAAGTATGCAGGGGCATGCACTGGCTTCACACTCCGCTGGCGCGAAGCTTCGGGGGCTGCCACTCCAGGAGCACTATCTTAAAATTTCCTTGGCCAATCACGCCAATCATCATACCAGTATTTGATATGCGTACTACCTTGGACGACGTATAAGTCGTATTTCCTCATAGGAGCAAATGGCGGGAGCGGGGATGCAGGATTGACGGGACGCATAGAGGTACCTTGACAGGGGTGGCCACAGTTGCACGTCGCGCTAGCCTGCGCAACGCTTTCCACCGTGCTCACAAAGGGATATAGAGCAGAGTAGAGTGCTTCATTTCGCCACAAAAGTGTACTTACGTATATGTCGTCGTGCGTATACATGCCGATGAATAATAATCGCATGATAGGGCTCCATAATAATATCGCCTTGCACTCGCTTAAGTGTACAGCAGGAGGACCTGCGAGTTTTTTCTTGGAAGACGGCCTATTTTTGGGGCTGTCGTACACAACAGACGATGAAACACTTTGTCACCGTTGCAGATAGGGGCGTTTCTCGCCCTTGAGCAACTATTTGCACTGCACAATAGCCTCCGATGAAGTTTTGAACGACAACGATGAAAGATACTGCTAAAATGTTGCTTTCGTATGACTTTGTATAGGCGTGAATAAAATCATGTTGAGTCCCATTCTTACGTAACGCACGCGTCAAATGACCGTTACTAGCGATGTCTATTGGAGATGGATCAATCTGCGTTGTATTTTTTGCACTGCGTGTACACGACGGTCGTTACATACAGAAACAATGCTTTTCTATGGGTACAGGGCGGCGATGCTAGCGATGTCTGATTAGTATTTCTTTTCCTTCTTTCTTTTTTGTCATGTTGAGCAGGGAGACAAATGCGTAGAGTATTTTGTGATTGAAGTGAGTCCTTGAAGTAGCTCACTTCTTTGTGGCATCTGGCGCTTCCGTAAGAAAATGGCGGGAGAAGCAACTTCACGACGATGTTTTGGTGAAACTTCTTTATTTAAGCCAGTTGCTCACAAGTGAGTGAAAGCAAGGAAGGTGGAAGCTGTTTTTCCTCTGGTGCTGAACCGTTCTACGCTTCACGGAAACCTGGCGACTTCGTAGCAATAAGCTGCGAACAACTTCGCCTGCAAATAAAAAGCAAGGTTCAGCGCTGCGTTTGAGCTCCTCGGACGGTGTTCAAACAATACGCGGAGTGACAAAGCACGACGCAGCATGTGATGCGACGGTAGAATGGTTGTTTGCAAAATAGAGCACAGGGGGCTGACGAAAGTAGCTCACTAGTGAAAAGTTGTCGCACATTACTTTCAGGATATGACCCTCGTAAATGCTCGTGTCCTGCCAGGAATAAAACCAGTGACGTCAGTGCTGTCTATCTGTGTTCCTTTGTTTTCTCTTCAAAGCACAGGCCTGTGGTTTTAACTTTTTATTTTTTATTTTGTGCCACTTCTGCGTTGCGACATGGCGAGCCAGCCGCAGCGTTCCTTCTGCTGCGGACATCTATCGGCCTAATCGGATGTGCTAAAAATCTACCTTGCTGGGCTACAGAGGTCAGTCGTTGTGTTAAACGACTGAATCCCTCCAAGATGCACCCATGCTCACCGGAAAAGCTGCCATACGATAGCTTGCTGCTATACTTGTTAAGGAGTGAAACAATGAGCATAATCGAGGCGCCTCACCAAAGCCCCATTGGGTTTGCCTCTTGTTAATGTTTTTTTAAGCGTTTCTTTCTCTTCTAAGATGAACCCGTACCAAATAGGCCAACAACAACTTCTTTATACTCGCTTTATCTGAGTGCCACAATTATTTTACCAGAATACTTAGCGTCCATTGAACTATATTCAGAAAGCCGTACACGGGATGCCATCCCTCAGCTCACCCCTCGAACCAAGTCATCGACGGGAATGTTCTCGTTGACGCAGTAGCCGCTGGCCGCACTGATGGGCACCTGGATCGTGTTGAGGCTCGCTCTGCCGTACAGCGTAGATGCGGCGGCTACGCTGGCACCACTGCGAATCAGGCCTGGCACCGTGCCGTACACTGCAAAGGACAGATGGTAACTTAACAAGCGCACCATGCTCTTGATGTGGCTGCACTCGGAAGCACACACCCATTACTATTTTGCTTGGACCCCTATGTTATAACGCTCTCATGGTGTTTCATTTTCAAGAGCCAGTATCTGCAATGATATATATATATATATATATATATATATATATATATATATATATATATATATATATATATATATATATATATATATATATCGACGAGAAGAAAGGGGGTTAACCGAGGGGCCCGATTTGAGCCAGCAAACAGCAAACTAATAAAAATCGGGCCCCTCGGTTAACCCCCTTTCTTCTCGTTGATTACATAACGAGGGTCTCGAATCCGGCAACATTGATGCCTTCAGGTAGCACATGTGGGTGTAGTGACCAATTGCCTTCACCCAAAAAAGATCACGCTCTCGTGACGCCTGCGGCAAAAACGACATTCCACGTCCGCTGCCAAGGTCTTTGAGTGGTGGCGCTGGCTAACACTCCCAGGGTTCTACTAGGACACATAAATACCCAAGAAAGTGGATGGGAAAACGACGCCGCGGTAGCTCAAATGGTAGAGCAACGCATGCGAAATGCGAAGGTTGTGGGTTCGGTTCCCACCTGCAGCACGTTGTTTTTTCATCCACTTTTTTATCCATTAATTTATCATTTGTGTATTTCATTTATTAAGCACAAGTAATTTCCCCTATGTTGTCCTTGGTGTCAGTGTTTGATGATCTCGTGCCCGTATATTTATTCCCGCGCACGTTATTTTCACCTTCAATGGTATCCAGCTAGCCCCCTCACCCTGCTCTCCTACCCTGCAGGATACTGTATACTTCATTGCACTTGTGGTAATAAATACCTTGCTTGACGGCAGCTTGCGCGGCTCGGAAATTGGCGGTTCTTGGGTACGTTGTCCACGGCTCGCAACTGGTTGTCATGGTGACCCTGAAAGAAAGAGCGAGACAAATTTCCCATTTAGCCAGCAGACGACAATAGAGAGAGAGAGAGAGAGAGAGAGAGAGAGAGAAAACGCTTCGCAGATGTACGTCGATCTGAGGTAACTGATACATAAAAGATAGCGAAGCTGTATGATCGAGTTCTCACACCTTTCGGAAGCGGTAGGGCCCTGTTTGCTGGCTTTCCAATAGTGATGATTCACTACCGATGCCGCCTGTGCGTTCTCATTGACGCCCTGGTAACACGGCTGCTTCGGATCTCCCAGTCTGTTTGGTTCACACGCTGGCTGCGTTGCTGGGCGCTGCTCACAGCTTTCACCGCAGCAGCCGTACAAATTCCTAGTTCATCTCGATCATGGAGCCGCCTAAAACGTGACAGCTAAAAATTACGCAATACTGGCTAAGAAAACCACGCAAGGAAGTTGTTATCTATTGCAGTGAGGTATAAGAAAGGCAATAATTTTTTTTCATGAAGATCGATAATTACTTCAAAGCAAAAAAAAAAAAGGCAGTAATCGAACTCTCCCTGTTATTTGATTGACATTTGATTACGAGCACAACGCCGCACGCCAACCTTCACCGGCGCACACACAAGGCTGCGAAACTTTCCCTTAACAGCTTCGCTGCTAAGTTGGATGCAAAAATGTCATCCTCAAAATGCAACACGACGACAACAATGACGGCACAGCAACGACGGCACAACGATGGGCTCGAATCCAGGTTACGTAACAGAGTTTTATTGCCTGGTGGTTAGTACTGCCAACCGCTCGTCGTTATTGATACATGCCCCAAAGCCCGCCGCGCGGCAGCTGAGTGGCTATGAAGTAGCGCGTATGAGCACATTCGATTCGAGTGCCAGCAGCGGCGGCCGCATTCCGATATGGACGGAACACGAAGGCGTTCGAGTGCCGTGCTGTGGGCGCGATTTAAAGAACCCCGGCTGGTGGTCGAAACTATAGCGCCCCTGATAACCGAGAAGGAAAACAGGAGTACGAAAGAAACGAGGACGAGACGAGAACACATGACTGGCGCTTTCTGATTTATGTTTCTTTCGCGCTTCTGTTTTCCTTCTTGGTCACGGACCAACTGGTCTAAGGAGATGCTTTGCTAACTCCCGAAACGCACTGTGAAATTTCGGGATGGTGAGCCCTTAAATTTAAATACGTGCCAAAGACGCCATGAGCGCTTCATGAAGTACTTTTAACAGAACACAAAGTTGGTGGGTCAGTTTGTGCTAACGCACGATTGGAAGACGACCGACGAAGCGTGTGTCCGCTCGCTTTTTCCCCCTTTTCGTTCTTCTTGCGCCGTTAGACCGAGCGTATTCTGAACAGCGTATTATGTGTGGAAAACTAAAATAATGATTAACAGTCTCGGAAGAAAACAGCAGTTACGATAGATGACGAGGCACTGGAAGTGGTAAGAGAATACATCTACTTAGGACAGGTAGTGACCGCGGATCCGGATCATGAGACGGAAATAATCAGAAGAATAAAAATGGGCCGGGGTGCGTTTGGCAGGCATTCTAAGATCATGAACAGCAGGTTGCCATTATTCCTCAAGAGAAAAGTGTATAATAGCTGTGTCTTACCAGTACTCACCTACGGGGCAGAAACCTGGAGGCTTACGAAAAGGGCACGAGCACGACGGAAAATTGAGCACGACGCAACGAGCTATGGAAAGAAGAATGATAGGTGTAAGGTTAAGGGAGTCTGCCGGGACAACATGGTCACAATTAGCACATGACCGGAGTAGGTGGAGAAGTATGAGAGAGGCCTTTGCCGTGTAGTGGGCGTAGCCAGGCTGATGATGATGATGGTTCTGAACGGATAACAGATAAGCTTTTTTATTTTTCCAGCGGTGAGCTCTAAGCGGGTTTGCCATGGTAAAAAAGTCTACATGGTTTTTACTATAGCTGGCTCTCACCATACTTCTATGAAGGCTACCACTACTACCAGCATATTTTTCGGCAGCGGCGCCGCGTTTACGCGAATAATAATAATAATAATACTTTATTGACACAGAATTCCGCTAACACTAATACATAATAGGCCTGCCAAAGCCGCATTGGGCTTGAAGGGCAGAGCCGACAGACAGCGTTTAACACGATGTAATATCGCGGATAACGCAAGATATGCAGAAGCATTGTTAACAGGCACGGACACAAGGGATATACACAAACAGCAATGAGGAGGCAAAAAATTGCAAACAAACCACGTATCCTGCGATGAAAAGTAACATAACCCACAATTCTTAAACAGAGCAAGAAAACATACATCAGGCATTTGTATGTCACTTAAAATCCGTCAATTATCCTATTGACAACAGCCAAAAAAGACAAAATGAAAATAGGAACCAAAAAGAGACAGGAATATACATATGAGGTCAGCAGGGAGCAGGGCATTGAAACAAAACGAAAGTATTCTTTCCAGGCTCTATTCACACACATCAGTAGGCGTAAAATGAAACAAATAAATTGACCCTAAATTTATGTAGGGTTTTAATACAAATGAAAGAAACCAAACCGCATAATGGATTAGAGGTTAATGCGACGAAGAATTTGTTTTAATTTATACTTTGATTTCGCGCGAAAGGCGCTTGCTGGTAGTTTATTGAGAGAGGAAGGGATGAAGTAATGACGAGTGCGCTGACCGTACTTGGTAGAACAGCGAGGCACCCGAAAACGGTCTTTCGGCCGGAGACAACGAGCAGGAACATATTCAACCTTGTATTTGTGCGACCAGAAATGCCTCAGGATGGCCGTTTCCGCTAGAAGGGCGTTAAAATCTGGCAACCTTAAGGCTTTGAAAAGGTCGATGCCGGTGGTTAAACCTAAATCATAACCAATAATTTTCAGAATTGATCGAAGGATAGAGTTGACTCTATTTTTCCATCGAATCGCGCAGTGACCGTACACCGTAATCCCATAGCGAAGCATGCCGTAACCCAAAGCTTGCAAAACCATTTTACGAACTGAGAGTGGCATGTAATATCTGATATGGTATAATGTACCTGAAACTGCACGTAATCTTGAGCATATATGGGCCAGATGCGTACTTCATGTGAAGTCACTGTCGAGGAAAACGCCGAGGTATTTCACTGTTGAAACATATGGAACGGGTGAGCAGGTGCAGGGGGAGCAAGATGAAGAGTGTGCCAGTAATGGAAAGTTTAAACTGACCTTCTTCAAAGGATTATGAAAACATATAAGCTGTGTTTTCGAGACGTTTACTTTAATGACATTGTTATTAAACCAGTTCATAACGCTGATCGTTGCATCTTGTAAAAGGGAGATTGCATCTGAAAAACGGGGAGCTTGAGACAAGATAACTGTGTCGTCTGCGTACTGAAATGTAAAAATAGGGGTAGCAGCGGCAAGGTCATTCACATATAGATTGAAAAGAAGTGGACTTAATATAGATCCCTGAGGTACTCCGGCTTTTATTGAAGTTGTATTACTCCGGTACTGACCAATGGAGACTAACTGCGTTCTATCCTCCAAAAGGTTAGAGAGTAGTTTTAGGAAAGGCCCACGAAATCCCATCAAGGAAAGTTTATATAACAAAAGACTATGGCAAACACTGTCGAAAGCTTTGCTAACATCAAGAAAAAGAGCACATACGACCTGGTTAGCATCAAAAGCTGAATTTATAATGTCTGAAATATCCTCAAGGAGAGCCTGTGTGCCTCTGCCTGGAACAAAACCGTACTGCGTACTTGAAATAATGCTACTGGTGTCGAGGTACGATGACATGACTTGCAGAAGGTGTTTTTCTAATATTTGAGAGATACACGGCAAAATTGAAATTGGGCGATAATTTTCGTATCTATTTCGTGCACCACTCTTGAAGAGCGGTATGACTATGGCCTTTTTCATTTCTGTAGGTACAATACCATTGGTTAGAATGTGATTCAGCAGTGATAACAGCACATACTTAACAGCGTCGAAATTTCTGCGTAATTCGTCCACAGTAATGCCATCAACGCCCGGTGATTTACCAGTCTTTAGATTAAAAAGAATTGATCTGAGATCAAGTTCTGATAGAGGAGGAAGGTGTGCAGATTTGTATACGCTGTTCCTTAAAGTACAGTGATCAGGGTGTGGTTTAGCAGTACCAGAAACCTGCGAGAAGTATGTATTAAATTCATTTGAAACAGTTGCTCCATCTGCAGAAAAATGGGACTCAAGTGGGAACAGGCGACCATCATGTTTGAATTTACCTCCTAATTCATTTGCAAGAGACCACGTCTTTTTCACGTCCGAACGAGCTTCTTTGAATTTTTGGCGCATATGATTTCGCTTTGCTAGCCGAGTCATGGAATTCACTCGATTTCTACATGTTTTAAATTTCAGTAGTAGCTCCGGACAATTTGGAGCCCTTTTAGCTTGGGCCCACATAAGGTCTTTTTCCTTAATTGCCGCTAAAATTTGTGGCGATAGCCATTTGTTCTCTTCTCGACGTAATCTCACTTTTACAAACCGGGTGCATTTGTTTCTGTAATTGTGGAGAATCTGAACGAAACGGTCGTATAGATCAGCTGGAGAGAGTGTATATAACATGGACTGCCAGTCCATGTTATAGTATCGTATGTTATCGTAGTCCATGTTATAGTATAGTATGTTATAGTGTTGTAGTCAATGCGATAGTATATCGCGTATCAACTTTCTTAGCGCACGACTGTTATTCTGTGCGACAGCGTTTACTTGTGGAGCATCCTCCTTCGTCCGAAGCAAGCCGGTGCTAGTTTCCGGCGAGCGCGTCTCGCCGGTCAGTGGAGCACACGACGGCAGCCGAGGCAGTCTTCTCTCTCCCTCATTGCGATAAGCCAGCGTTTACATGTCTCGCGATAGACGACTTGTAGCTTCTCGAAGCTACCCTCCCTTGGCGCATTAATGCGATTCCTTGGCGCATTAATGCGTCGTTTTCACGGATTCGACGAGCTAGAAACGCGATGCGATGTGCCACTTCTCGCAGTCATATGTAAACGCTACCATTGAGCCTATGCCCTGGGCCTATTGAGCCTGTTGGGTCTGTATTGGATCTCATTCTTTGTCTGCAGCGAAATACTTACTTCAGTCTGTTAGGACTATTGCGCTTGGCGAACTCGCCCTCGAGGTGCTTGGTGATGAGCTCGCACACTTTCTCACTTCGCTGATATGGCACTGTGCGAACGGAGAACTTGCCGATCACGTGACCTGGAATCACCGCCTTCTCACCGGAACCGGAGTAAGCTCCCTGTATGCCTTAGAGACGGGGGAAAAAAGTGAAATCAAAGTTATTTGACCAGCATGGTGGCTTGAGACAGGCTTCCAAGTCTGCGTGAAAGGTGTCATAGCTGAAAGTAAAGGAATGCACAAATCGCTATGTAGAATGGCATTGATAACGGGATGAATTTTACATACAGGCCCTCCAAGGCACTGTGAGTTTGAAGGCGAGCGAGCGGTGCGTTTCGGCTACAGGCTCTTGCCGTCGTACTCGCGGTGCTACACGAAAGCAAGACAGTGCTCGTAAGACAATGCCACAGGAAGCGAAATAAGTTGACAGCGCACGAGAGGCAAGCGAGACGACGAGGAAGAGCGCGCGTGCGACTGCATGAAGCTTGCCTTCAGACGGATCGCATTAATGTCTCTCGTATGTGGACAGGTCGACAGCTTTTACTTTACCCACCGTGGTGGCGCAGTGACTTTGGCGTTCCGCTGCTAAGCCCGAGGACGCGGGATCAAATCCCGGCCGCGGCAGCCGCCTTTCGATGGGGGTGAAATGCAATAACACCCGTGCATTGGGTGCACGTTAAAGAAACCTAGACGGTTAAAATTAATCCGGAGTCCCCCACTACGGCGTACCTCATAATCATATCGTGGTTTTGGCACATAAAACTCCAGAATTTATCTTTAAAGTTTTAATTACGTTACATGCAGGACCTTGTTGTCGTTATAAAGGGTGAAGGAGGTATCGGAAGGTCGTCCGAGTAAGGCACGTGCTTTTATTTGAATTATCAGAGGTGGTTTAAAAGCCCTTTAAGGTGGGGATTCGGGCTAAGTGGCTCCTATGGTGCGCGTCAAGCAACGACTATGGGTAGGGACGTAGTAAAAAGAAGGATATCAAACACTGACTATCTATTGGCTTATTTTGAATGAGCGAACAAATTGATGAATGATAAGAGATATCTATAATTCTTTTTGCTGAAATACAGTTTACATGGCGCACATAAATACTTTATCGCTTTCAATAATGGCAAATGTAATTGTATCGATGCACAGAAGCTGCTCTGTGCTTGATCGAGGAGCATACATCTATAGTGTGGCTGGTCATGTGGCTATGGCTAATCGCTTGAATTATACGGGTAGATGTGCTTTCGTATTACTTTTTCTTGGCAACATGGATAGCTGGGCGAGTTGGTTATTATTGACTTAGCTTGCGGCGTTGAGGCGACACAGGACAAGCACACAACGCTTGTTCTATGCGCTTGTCTCTTTCTGTTCATATCACCGCTTTTTGTTGGAAACACGACTCGTACGACATGTCAAAATTGAACACAACCTGATGGCTGGCCTTCTGCTGGCCACTGACCGCCTCGAAAAAATTGCATTAGCAACTCTGGAGAAACTGAGTATAATTGTGCGGACTGTATGCAGGTGCAGCCAGTAGTTGGTTAAGTGCCGACTAAGCCAGAATGTGAATACTTTATTTTACCCTGCTTCGGATGCCCTTGAAGACCAGCAGCACGACAGCCCTAGTGAGCGCTAACTATCGCGCTCGCCAATGGTCAGTGCGCTCTGTTGTCTCGAGAAAAGTAAGGTGAACAGGCTACTTTTAATGAAGGAGAATTGTTTGGTGCATCGTACTTTGTGAGCGGCTGTTATTCGCGAACACGCATGCACTCTCTCTCTTTCAACCTCTCTATTTCTCTCTCTCCCTCCCACTCTCCTCCCATTTTCTCTCGACCTTTGTCGAAGTCAGAATCGCTCGATTTAGCTTACCATGAATACTAAGAGATGGGCAGTGCCAGATGCGCTTTAATGCCTCCACCTTGTTCTTTTCTGTCAGTTGAGGCACACCCAGATTCTCGCGATAGGTATCCTGGAAAGCAACGTTCGTGAGTGTACAATTTTATTGTCATGCTTGCTCAAAGAAGCAATCATGACCTTACAAAAAGCCTAGTTTTGTTTGTCCCTTTGACCGGATGTTAAGGAACACGGGAGAATGTAATAAATAATGACGGCTGTACGGATCGTACTTTCTGACGACCGCATTGTTATCGATGAGTAATGTCAAATGTGCTGTAAAATGCGCTGCCATTATTGTAGCTAGCATACAGGCGAATAACGTTTTTAAATGCTAGAATAACGTGATACCCTGTGTAGACTTCTTTCGTTAAATAAATAAAAAAAGTGCTCTGGTCGCTGAATGTTTGCCCGTAATAAAAAAGAACCATAAGAAAAGAGAACATTGATCGCGGTTAAAATACCCGTCTTTTCAACGACACTACTAGAGAAAAAGACCTCGAGGAAGTACATAGGACCGCTATTTTGACAATAACGCACAAGAACAATCGCAGTGCCTTCAAGAGAACTGCTTCTTGGCCGAGTTGGTATGTGCTAAAACACACATTTGCTGCAAAGAGGGCACACGTAAAAAGGAGGCTTGGGCCTACCAGCAAGACACGCAGAAGAAGAGGCCACTCTTCAACGCTTTGGACCGAACGGACCCCGATTTGATAGCCAACCTACTCCAACCAACCCCAGCAAGCAGCAGTGTTACTCGAGACACGTTTCCGGAACTGCCATTTGGCGAAAATTTAAGGAATCCTCGTGGACGCATCTGGGAGAAACACTGAGCAACGATCACTACATCCTCAGCATCTCGGTATACACTCCGAAACTCCAGAGAACAATTGGCGAAATTAGGCTCACAGACTTGGGGGCGTATATGCATTAACCCCCGTGCGAGAGCGGTATAACGGACTTAGCGGAATGGATGCAGTACATCAGGACGCGCACATCTAAACCACCAAAACCACATAGCGCACGGTCGACACGCCCTGTTGCGGCTAGGGTGGCGTTGTGGGCAGCGAATCTGCCAAGCCCATCGACTACTACGTCAGCTTGAAGAAAATGAAGGAAAAATGGTTTATTTAGCTTAGTTACAAAGCTAAAGTTACGGAAGCCCACTTCATGCAGGAGCAAGCTAAATGTCTCAGTTCACATCAGGACCCTCTGTCCTAGCTCTCGAAAAGTCTCTGCTTTTAATACCGTCATCTTCTCTAGGCGAATTGATTAGGGAATTTGAAGACTGTCCAGCATCAAATCACCATCGTCGACTCCATTGCGGCACCACTGCCATGCTCACCATAAGCCGCAGTAACTACGCGTCCGAAGAAACTCGTTTGGAATCTGTGAAAAGAACTCAACCGGCGACACCTAGTTCGTTCGTCGTTGCCCCCCCCCCCCCCCCCCCCCCTCCCTTCTTCTTCGCTCAGTCTGTCAGGCGATAGGCGGCTGAGAGCCTTTCGTGGAACACTGCAACAGCGGGTTTACACGCTGTATTGACGGCTGGATAAGTGCCGAGGGATGGGTGGTGATTTGATGCGTCTAATTAACTGCTCCTATCAGTTCGTTGTCGTGGTTCCCTCCATTTCATCCTTTTCTTCGGTTTCTAGGTAATGTTGGGGTGAGCACTTTTAGTCGTTGTCCGCGCCGCGTTGACGTCTGGGTAGGAGGTGCGGTGGTTGGACACGGGGAAAACATTCAATTAACACCCTTTGTGGCGTTAAGACGTAACAGCCCTAAGTCGACCGCCGGCTCTCAACACATGTGGGAAGCTCGTGAGAGCCTCCTCAAACAGTGGAAGAGCCAGCGGTTAAACCGGAAGCTCCGTCTCCGAATCGAGCAGATAACAGAAAAGCCAGTTTTGCACATTGCTCAAGTGCACCATGAGCACGGCGCAGACGTGCACGGGTCATCTTTCGTTGCCTGATCGAGCCTGACAAGCCAAATTGGCAACAGTCGGACGCTCCAAGAAATCGCTCACAAATTCCACTGGACTCATCAGGGCTTGATTGACGCCCTAAATACCAGATATTTGGGTAGCGACCCCGTGCGACCCTGTTTCCTAAGATACGAAGTGCGACCAGGACCAGAACTGGACGTTCCGATCACGGAGGAAGAAGTGTACGTGGCGGCGCGAAGCGTGCAGCGCAAACAACACGACTCCCGCGGCCGACAGAATTATCAACGCCATGATTAGAAACCTGAGCCCGATGCACATCCTGGGCTCGACCGAATACCTAAACGAAGAACTCTGGAGCAAGGAACACTTACCGAACAAGTGGAAACACGTGGAAATCGGGACTATTCCCAAGCCCGGCAAGCTGTACGAGATGGTCGTGCCTCGGCAAGCTGTACGAGATGGTCATCGAAGCCCGCGTCCAACACTAGATAGAAGACTACGACCTCTTCCCGCACACCATGCTGGGCTTCAGGCCGGGACTCTGCGCAAGACGCTTTCCCAATCCTAAGAGAAGTCCTCAAGGGAACACCGAAGGGAGGAGAACACCTCCTGCTCGCACTCTACTTGAAAGGGGCCTTCGATAACATCTCTCACGAGGCCATCCTCAGAAAGTGAACGGCATCAGCTGCGAAGAGCGCTCTTCTTTAGTTACGTCAAATCGTTCCTCACGGGTCGGACGGCGACCATCGGAATAGGCCAGACTCGATCGGATAAGATCGACGTACTGAACAAAGGAACGCCGCAAGGGGCGATAGTCTCCCCAATTCTCTTCAACATAATGCGTTGGCGGGCTAGTTGGTACGAATCCATAATTAATTTGTTTAGCTTTGTTCGACGCCGCGATGCTAGCGCTGACCAAAGAGCTGCGAAAAGTACCAGGCCTGGGTTACGTCCTGTACGCAGACGACATCACGCTTTGGGCCACCAAGGGCTCCCTCGCGCGAAGAGAGGCGACCCTTCAAGAGGCTGCGACGGCCGTGGAGAGATTTGCGGCAGTGAGCGGCATGTGTTGTATGTCCGAAAAGTCCGAGGTGATCCAGGTTCATGGAGGAGAGATGTGCAAGTCCCCCGACACCATCGACTTCTATCTAGTAGGCCAGAAGATCACCGGGGCAATAAGACCAGGATTCTAGGTTTTTGGATCCAGAGCGACCTGAAAGTCTCCCACACCATCCAAACCCTAAGGTTCGCCACGAACCAGATCCCGTGAATTATCAAAAGAAGAGAAAGAAGCCGCAAGCGCGTGCGAGAAGAGGTCACGCTCCGCCTCGTCCAGGCCCTGGTGACCATAAGAGTGACGTGTAGCAAGCCCTATCACTGCCACTCGCTAAACAAGCGAGACGAAGAACAAGCCGATGCCATCACCACAGGCGCGTACAAAACGGGCCTAAGTCTCCCCGTCACCACCTCTAACGAGAAGTTAGTGGCTCTCGGGATCCACAACACCTTCGCCGAGCTGTCGGACGCGGTTCTGGCTTCGCAAAAAGCCAGACTACAGAATATTGCGGCGGGCAGGGCCACCATCCACCGAACCGGAACGGCATCGAAGCTCGACGCCCTCGATGGGAAACGATCATTCCCGCCCGAGGCCAGAAGCAGGATCAAGGCGAGCGCCATCCCGAAGCACATGAGTCATGAACTCCATGAAGGCCGACGCATGGCTCGCGTCGACAAACAGCGCCGACATTTCAAGAGTGACCAGTACATGACGTACGTGGAAGTGGCGGCGTGCGTGAACGGGAGACAACTCCTTGACCCTCGCGGCCTCCGTCAGGGCAGCGACACCAGCCGCGGCTGAGATCATAGCCGCGGCGCGAGTTATAAACCAAGACAGAGTGGGCAGGAAAGTTCACGTCGTTACCGACTCAAAACAGGCCTGCCATAACTTTACCAACGGACAAACATCGCGGCTGGCGGCTCCGATCTTGGGCCCCAGGCTGGAAGAATCACATCGAATCACGCGGACGCCGGGTTACGCGGTACAGGAGGGGAACGAAAGGGCGAACGCCTTAGCTCGAGCGCTAACCAACCGAGCGAGACAATACTAACCGTCCCATCAATCCCCGCCCTTTACCTTCGTGCCCTTCCATCCAATTACGGCGAACACCTCGAGATCCAGTGGCTCGACCGCAGGATTTATCGTCCCCCTCATAATATGCTCAGAACTGAAGAAACAGTAGCGCTCAGACTTGTCCAAAAAAACACATTCCCAAACCTACACAGATACAGTAAAATGCTCCCACATACATATCGCGGCATCTGCCCCTGGTGCGGCGACACACGCCCTACGCTCTTACACATCTCGTGGGGGTGCGGGGTCAAACCTCAACACTTAAAGACGCCTGGCACGTAATTGGAATGGTGGGGGGTACAGTTGATCGGCGATACCCTGGCGGGCCAAGAAGCGCTCGTCCAGCAACTTCGTCGAGCAGCCATCGCCATTGGAGTCCTGGAATGAGGACACCGCCCACTCGACCTCATGAGCAACGACCTCGATGGTTGAAATAAATGTTTTCTTTCTCTTCTGTCTCTCTCAGTCTGCGCGCACACGATCTCTGTTGTACCATACACAAACGAAACATTAGCACGACTGCAATCACTTTCCTCATAGAGAGAGAGCTGTTATTAATTTCTGTTCCAATGAGTATTGCCTGCTTATCGTTGCGTTAGAGCAGATCTGAATACAGAAAGCTAGTTGCTATGTGTACAATATAATCAGCATGCTTACAATTACATTAAAATCTTTGTGTGCCATTTTAACTCTTTTGTTGTTCTAATATTAGACATTATTATTCAATGCTTGGCGGTTATGGAGGCGATAGAGAGACCCAATTTGAACTGCGTGCTCATGCTTTTAATCGCCGTGCCTATACTTAGCTTCAACTTGAATGATTACCCTATAAAATCTCGTAATTTACTTCCTAAAGAGACATTGCAATTACTTTGTTGAGCACCTGCAGAGTAATTTATTTATTTAGCTATTTTCAATACTGCCAGTTTCTATATCGTGACCGTAGAAGGTGAGCATGTTAATACAACGTGAGCGTACAACGTTAGCGTACAACGTGATACAGCACATTTCAGAGAACAAGAAGCCTGTGTACGAAATACAAAAAGGAAATAGGCTACATAACTGTAATAACAGACTCTAATACAACGTAAATATTTACAACCTAGCAGTTTATAACTTATTACAATCTAATACAACATAAGAAATTGACATGAACAACGTAAGATTAATTTTACATAAATATGGGGATCGTTTTAGTAGTTTAGTGCTTATTATTCTCTGTCATGTTACAAAAAATTGATGGCGATTCTATGTTAGCTATAAATGAGTCGAGACATTTCCACTCCCTAACCGCAGTAGGGAAAAATGAATATCTAAATGTGTCGATATTGCAAAAGTACTGAACTTACGTTTTGTTATGCTTGCGACGTGAAATCCGGGACGTAGAAAAGTTAGTATACTTTGAAGAATGTATGTTGAAGCGGTTGTGCAGCAGATTATGCATAAATTTTAATCGAGCTTGCCTTGGTCTGTCTGTCAGTGTGTCTAGTCCAAATGACGCTAGAAGTACTGTGTGCGAGTCAGTACGTTTGTATTTGTTATAAATAAATAGCATCGCCTTTCTTTGAATTTTTTCCAGTTCACCAAACCGTGTTAGCGTACTCTAGTACTGACCGTATAATACAAAGGTTTTGTAACATAGAAGTCTGATGTGACTCGGAGCAAACCCCAGAGACCTTTTAAGGAAGAATAGCTTACGAGCGGCTGCTGAGGTGATGTTGGCAATGTGTTTGTTCCACTTCAGGTCAGATGCTAGAGTTAGTCCTAGATACTTGTTTTGTTGAACTTTAGTGTCGGGGTATTCTTCTTTGTTGCGACCTTGATCGACACTGATTTGTCGGTGTTGATAGACAGACGTTTACCATTGTTCGCACGAGGAATTTATCACGTTAAGCCTTCTGTTCAGGGTGAGGTGGTCTTCGTAACTTTTTATTTCTTTATATGTAATGCCGTTATCTGCAAACGGTCCTATGTTACATACAATGTGAGTGACGATGTCATTAATGCAGACTAAAAATAGTAGGGCCCTGAGACCAAGCCTTGAGGGACGCCAGACGTGATAGGAACTATATCAAATGGTGCTTGATGGTGATAGACAGATAGACTTCAGGAGGATCCGTCGCAACAGCAAAGCATCACGTCGCCCCAGATGTCAGACCCTATATAGACGCAAGGGTGCGAAAAAGACGAGAACATGAAAACACACAAAACGTGCATCTCAAGTGATTCCGCGTTGGCGCATGCGGCGTGCTTTAGGTCTGTCTTCATGTCCTCGACCTTGTCGCACCATTGCGTTGATTATTAAATATGCACCAGCTAGCCCGAGCCTCAGTAGAAGTGTCATACCAGGTCGAAGAGGGCGTGTTCTAAAATCCGGTTCTCATCTTCCGTGACGCTGGCCAGTTCATCGCAGAAGCCCGGCACTGAGACGCATCCGTCATCATCAGTGAGAGAGTTGAGCAGACTGACCAGGTCAGACATGCCTTCCAAGCTAGAGACAAGCAAGGGTGAGAGAAAGAGTGAGATAGAAAGAATGTTACGGGAGGGGCAGTGCGAGATAATACACATTTTAGTTGAGCGCTAGCGCCGATAATTTGGCGAGCTGTTTCATATTCAGATGATTCTCTCCAGAAAGGATGAATCGGGCGGCAATAACCGCAGCGCCCTCTTCAGTCTTTCTGGTGGGAGCAATGACATGGAAAAAAGACCGAAATTCAAGCACACTCAGAAACCATAGAAGTTGACTATCGAAGTAAGCTTCTCGTTTTTCGACTACCCTGACTACCTTGCGACTCTGTCGAGCTACACATCTTTTGACTAAATTCATCGTGATAGTTTAGTGGCTATGACGTAGCACTGCTGAGCTCGAGGTCTCGGGTACGATTCCAGCCACGACGATCACATATCGATGGAAACAATGAAATCCGAAAATTATTGCGGTGTCCCCTATTACGGCGTGCCTCATAATCAGATCGGAGCTGTGACAGTTAAGACTTCAGAATTTAATTTCATATTTGACTTAAAGAAGCTTCATGTGCAGCGTCCCTCTTCAATGATGTAGGGCCACTCCACTTGGGGCCGTCTGTGTAGTCTTGTACAAAGTGCCAGCTCGAGCGCAAGTGTAAACAAATACCCCTGAAGCATGTCTCTTCTGCCGCGACCGAGCCCAGCTACGCATCCGCTGCGGCGGGGTTCACGCCATGACTGACCCAATGAATCGGTTGGCGGTGCGCCCTACACACGCTTTCATCTACTCCTCACCACTCTCGCAGCCTCCTTTCCACACTTCCTATCAAGTAGCTCCCGTCGCCTCATTCCCTTCTCCCCATCCAAGTCCAGCCACAGCAGCACCAACAAGTGGTCTTGCTAGCTCCACTAACAAATAAACAATATTTTATCATATCGCGAGCAAAAACCACGATTTAGTTATGAGGCGTAGTGGGTTACTCCGGATTAATTTGGTCAGCTGGGATCCCTTGAGATTCAGAAGAGTATAGGCTTGGGCTGGTTGGTAAAACATAGTTACACTGGAAGCATAGCGCGCGAAGGACGATCCACAAACTAGACTAGACAGGACAAGCGCTTGTCCTGTCTAGTCTTTGTGGATCGTCTTTCGCGCGCTATGCTTCCAGTAGCCCTTGAGATGCATCTAAATATGTCTGTACGAGGGTTTTCGCCTTTTGTTTCCATTGAAATGTGATCACTGTGATCGGTATCTAACCGGCGACCTAGAGCTCTGCAGCGCAACGCCATGGCCACTGGGCTGCCACGGCGGGTTTCACACAGAAAGCTTAGCTTTAAATATTAATCAGCAGTGTTTCCAATGAATAAGAACGCCGTATTCGAGGGCTCTATAGTCGGGTACAACTTTAGAGGCAGATGCATTGGCCCCTCAAAGGCGGACGCGCACGAACCTCCGCCAATGGGCGTGCACTCTAAACTGACGCCATGGGCCGGACGGCCGGCGACCCCGCCGACGGAGAACATGGCCGCAGTCCGCTCTTCGAACTCGGGACTATTTCTTTAGTCGTGGAGGCAATGGGCTGCCGCGCATCGGTCATCTGGGTGGAACATCTCCTGTCCTCCTAAGTTGTACCCATATATAGATAAACTTTACCTACATGTACAGACAGTCTAACAGATACGCGTGTTCTTTCGATACGTGAAATGAAGCAGCCACTTCCAGGAACAAGAATAAATTCAAGGAATTTGACAATGAATATTTGAAATTACTTCGCACCATGGTTAATCACTGATTGTTGTATGGTTGCTGGTTCCCACACACACAAAAAAAGTTCAGTGAGTTGACACTGGAATACTACCGAACGTTACGAAGTTTAACCAACTAAAGTTGCACAGACGCCCGTCTTCGTTAGCTTGTTTAGGCCGTAAACGCACTAATCTCGTCGCCTGTCAATCATTTCTCGGCTGCATGTTCTCTCAAGCAAGCTTGAGACACCGACAATGCACTTTTATACGTCCATTTAATTGAAACAGGATACTTTGATAGCCGTCCACAGAACTCACATTGTTCCTCC
This sequence comes from Dermacentor andersoni, assembly GCF_023375885.2. Classification (NCBI taxonomy): domain Eukaryota; kingdom Metazoa; phylum Arthropoda; class Arachnida; order Ixodida; family Ixodidae; genus Dermacentor; species Dermacentor andersoni. The sequence goes on along the minus strand of NC_092817.1, from coordinate 65,800,328 downwards.
ATAGACGCCAGAGTGCAGGTCTTGACTGGCACATGTCACGTCGACTTGGAAGTAACACATGCCCCTGATAGAGATTTCAAAGGAGAATGTTGAGAACAGGCTCAAAGAGGACGTTCCGTTAATACACTGATACGGCTGACACACAGATATACATCTTGCAGACACCTCAGTTACCATATTAGAGGTGCTTGTAAGGTATATGTTACCGCGCTGCAGTGATGTTGAAAAACGCAGTAGCGAAAAATGCATCGATAATTACGATACTCATTAACATGAAATTTGAGCGCAGCTCTATACGTGTTTTCATTTCGCGATATATTGACTGGCGCGGACAATCTGTCTCGTGCGGCACGCTGCAAACGGAGCGAAGTGTGGCGCGACCGCCTGGCTAATCGGGACATCGCGAGAGGCAGCGCGTGGGTGACGGGTGGGCGCGATTCACAGCAGCCGTCGCAAACAGATCTCCGCTAATGCAGCGCTTTCTTTTCATATATATTATCGTTGAACGCGCTCGCCGCATACCATCGGCGAACAGACGACGGGCCTTACGCTGGCGCCATCTGGTAGTCATCGTCACTGCAGAGCGGCGCTACCCTTTTCTTCTCGCGCTTTTGCCATACCATCCTCCTGCACTTTCCGCCTCATGCTTTCACTGTAGCCTCTTCCTCCGTTTTCCTACTCACGCTCCGCTCGCGTTTCATCCCCTGCTGCGCTCCGCGTTCGACCTTTTAGCCTTCGCTATGCTCAGTTTCTTGGTTACGCCGACGACGCCGACGCCGGGGCACGCAGGAACAGGAGCTTAAGAGCTGCGCCCCAAGAACTGTGAATCACGAAACTAACTCTTCATTGGACGAACCTGTGCGCAGAAAACAGGTTACACTCAAAGCACAACGGTAATAGCGAGCCCAGTCGGCGATTGTCGAAAACCTGATCTGTGTGTCAAGCACGTCGGCGTTTATACATGACTCGTCGAAGGCGCCAGCGTAATCGCTGGTGCCCGCGTGCCTTGCAGAAAGTAGTACACAATTCGTGTCGCGGATACAGCTTGATTACACAAGGTTCGGTGAGAACATACTCAACAGATAGGATCCACGATAACATTCGAGTGAGTTCCAATCTTGCGGGCGTGTCTTGCGCTGAGCGCTAACGTTGTTAGCGAGTGAGATGCAGTCCCCGAGAAAAGGATAAACAAACACACGTGTCAATATCTACAGCAACGAGCTATAAACAACACAGAAAGAAGCGTGCATATACAGAGCACCGATCACCATCCCGTTTTAGAGAGATCATTTTGTTCGTATAGTGATGTGTAATACAAGACCATAGAGCTGTGTGTTACAATTAGGAATATGGGCTACCTGTCTGTTGTGAACTCAACCAACGTTTGAAAAGCAGGAGGGGCACTGGAATATTTCAAGTGGATAATATGTCATATAACCATACCTGATTCTTTCTTATTCTTTTGAAAAGAAGGTGCTGACACGAGTAGATTGCTTATATTTTCCCTCCGACCTTCTTTCGCCCGCCTAACCACTGCTACCAAATTATGAATTAAGTTATGAAGTTACGGCTTAAGGCGCGTCTGCAGGTATCGGAACGTTACTGAATGTTTCCACTATTTTTATAGGGAAAGAACCTTGTCTAACCAGGTTGCAGATGTGAAGCAAACGGTGGTGCTCACTCATATCAGATTTCAAAGAGCGATGACTGTGCTCACCGCTATCATCGTGCTTTGAGTGTAACTTGTTTTTCTTGGTCTTCAAGTTCATCCAATAAAGTATTAACTTCGTTACTCACAGTTTTTGCTACTACCTGGTTCTTGACTGTCACTACAACGTGACAATGCCCGCGAACCAAACAGCGATAGCTGATGTGCGACGATGTCCAATAAAATGCTCCCAGAGGTTGGTGATAGTCGCACAAAGCTAATTCACGGATTTTATTATACTGGTACAGGATCGCAAATACATAGGCTGGTAATTAAAGGCTACGTGCGTCATGAAACTGCACGAAGAGGGTGCAGATAATGGAGGCAAGAATGCATCGCATTCGCGCAGCTTTTTCCGTAATCATCACTTACCAAATAAGTCATCTTTACAATTCTCTGTATTTCGCAAAGGAAATGTTAACAAAACGGATTTATGTCAGGCAGCAAGAGAAAAACCAAAATGCCGTACCTTAGGCCGAAGGAAATGCAAGGTTTACTTCTTTCAAGCCAGCAGCCATCTGACAGAACAACGCTGGAGGTTCTGCAGTAAAAATCGGAACTCATCTTCGACTGGATATAATCCATGACTTCTTGGGAGCCCACTTCCTTCGTGGAGTCGATGACGAACTGTTCAAGAACAGCAGAAATTTTTACATCTCTTTCGCTCACACCTCCTTGCATGCTATCCTTCTTGAATTTCTTTTTCTACGTGATGATGCAATAGCGACTCACATGAAACGTGCGAGGACATAGCGTCGGTTTAATTAAACTGCACTACATCTAACATGTCTCCGTAAATCAAGCTCTTTGTTAAGGAAAAAAGAAATCGATGTAGAAAACGAGTTTTTGAATTAATTTCAACCCCCTGGGGTGCTTCAACGCTGACTTTTATCAATGCTCACCTTAATCACTCTGCACTTATCTCTCTCTGTTACTCGTTCATACAGTCTCCCATTAGTTACGGCATATCAAGTTGGGGAAGTATATAGAGCTCGCACTTGATATTATTAGAAACAATGCAAAATCAGGTCACAACATTGCTTACATTTAGCGCATTGCACAATAACTACAAAGAATTCCTTACTGACAATGCATTTTCATAGTCTATAAGCTAGGTAGTTACAATCTCGGTATACTTTTGTTCAGATATATCAAGAAGAAGGTCCGACTGCGTAAATTCTAGCAGCATATCTGGCCAATACTAAGAGTACAAGGTTTGTTTGAGACAATAACTTACTTCTTCCGAAAATACGCACTAACTACGGCAAAGAGAAAATAATATTTTCATCTTTTTCATTGTGGAACAATATTCCACCACTACTAAATTCCTTGCAGCCTACTTACTCGTCTAAAAAACAACTTCCGAAAATTTTGATGATGGACATAACCAACGTAGCGGTTGTTATTGTGGCATGCTTTGTAATGCCAAAAATATTGTTTTCTATTGTAATATTCTTCTTTGTATTTCTTACACATATGATAAACTTTCTTCCTTTTTCTTTTGTAAGCTTTTATTTCCCAACATGCCCGCCCCTGCTTTCTTGTTATAGCCCTGAGCTTCTGATTACTATACTTGCGTTTTATCAGCTCCTTGCGTATCTTTGTTTTGCACTGCGTACTTGTGTTTGGTTTGAGACATGCCCGCCCCTGCTTTCTTGTTATAGCCCTGAGCTTCTGATTGCTATACTTGCGTTTTATCAGCTCCTTGCGTATCTTTGTTTTGCACTGCGTACTTGTGTTTGGTTTGAGACTGCCATTGAATTTCGTTGTATTAATTTTAAAACATTGTATGGTGTTCGTTTTTTTGACACTCGCCGTTGTTAAAGTTATACTGCACGCTCGGACAAATAACTTCATAATACACTGTAAACGAAAATAAACCCACCTGGGGGTTTTTAACAGGTGATGTGCCCTAAAACCTCCCCTCCCGAAATATTTACTCCGATGTATCGGAGAAAAACAGCACCATTCCCTCGTTTCACTCCGCTGGCTAGCTGCGGGAGTATTAAGGCGACATGACGCGATTTTACTCCGCTTCAAAATCTTGTTCTCCCGTGAAACTCCGACAGGGAGTTTTAAAAAACTCCCCTCCACCGAAACTGGTTGGTCACGTGGCGCTTCCCATGAGGCTGTGCGCCTTGCCAGCGACCGGGCGCGTTCGGCGGAGCCGGCAGTGCTCATGGCTGACGGTTTGTTTACATCTGTGAAGTGTCGTTCCGTGACAGCGTTTCGTCAATTTGTTTCCAGTATTTCCTTCCAGAAAGTTTTATAGGCATGCCTGAAGCTCACTGTAGCTCAGCTTCAAGTACGTTAGCTCTGATCACTTTGCTGACAACGATGAATGCAAGAGCAACGTTTTCAAGTGCGGAAAAAGGCTTAGGTATACCTCGAAGCTGCTCACTGGCTCGTGATGTCGGCTCAGGTTCTGACTGTGTTTTCGTGCTGCGTGACCCTGGCTTGTGTTCTTCAGTACGTGAAATGCGACTTGGATGTCCTTGTGAATACATGGTGACAACGTCCGGTGTAATGTTTGAAAGGACCGCGTAGCAGTGGCAACAGCAGCCACTGTTCGAGCGACGACATCCATGCTAGTCGCGCACGAATGGCGTACCCCGAGTTCGTTGCGGTGCTGTGTTGCCAGTGAGAAAGACCGGAGTGCAAGCAACTGTTTTTATGTATCTCTGAACGGATATCCTCGCCCGAAGAAAAAACGGTAGGACATAAGTATGCGTACTGTAAATAAAGCTTCTTATTGAGCGATGTGAATCGAATTGTTAACGCGCATATAGGTTTTGGTCACGTCGTTGCTTCCGATATTGCATTAACATTACGCTCTATCCGAGACACTGATTTAGACGCATGCCTGCTGGCTCCGAGTTTAAGGATTCACTCGACAGATCAGCAATGTTGCTCCTTTTCACAACCGAGAGAGATTGCTTGGACGCAGAGCAAGTAGTGCGGTGTATAAAATGTATGACTGCGCATTTTTTAGTGTTACGTCGGCTGCTGCGGGTCATGCTCACACGTAATAATTTCTTGCTACGCTACCACTATATCGCAAAAATTTAATTTTGCTATGAAGCACACGCACTTACATTTTACTTGCTTACTGTAACTAACGCACTACTTTTTGGCCGCGACCGCCGGCAGTGTGCGAAGTCGCTTCAGCACTCAGAATGGCATGATAATTTTGAAAAATTACGCCATTAACTTTTTTTCTCTCACTATTCTGAATTAACAGTTTTGTGTTGATTAAGGTATTCTGTTAATTTCAGCGAGGCAGATCGCGTATGAACGAGCATGTGAATCATAAATCTGAAAACAGCACAGCTGCTCCCTAGGCGGTTTCGAGGCACACAGTATCGTGGCTATATATACTGGCACCGTTGCTTCTTGAGTATCGCGTGTACGTAGGATGTCTTTCAAATTTCTGCATTTGGTATTTCTGAAATGTTTATGTATGTTATGATGTATGTGCTTTCATTGACTTGTTTCGTCGAATTTGACGCGGTCTTGTGTGCGTATTTCGAAATTTGACCAGCAGCCTCTGCATGTAAAGATGTTCACGCAAACTCACGCGACGCCTCTTTTTATACTCCCGTTGCACCTCGAAAATACTCTGTCCATTGCAAAGCAAAAAATAAAGAAAAGGCAGAAAAATAAACTCCCATAATTCCACGCAAAAATTCCGCTCGCACGGAGTAAAAATTCTACTTCGATCATACAGAGCATAATAAACTCCGAACCGGGGGGTCGCTAGAGGACAAGCGTTCTACTCCCACGTCGGAGTTATTTCCGTTTACAGTGTATATATTGTCGCTGAAACTTCTTTACACTAAGTCTGTCATGATGGGAGGTCCTCCGTGGAGTCTCCGACTACGGAACCTGCTCCTGTATATGACACCCGTAGAAAATTATGTAATGTTATCGAATCAATAAAATATTTAAAAGATCTGAAAGTACAGAAGCATTTTCCGCTGTCAATTCCATATTGTAATGCGTCTGCAGCGGCCGTGGAACGAACCTGCACCCTCATGCTCCGAAGCAGAGCGCTATAGTCAATGAGCCACAGACCGGGGTGAGTTCTAATTACCTCGATGATCATTTGCATGAGTCGTCACCAAGTTTAGGTATCATTTCTAGAGCAGTGAAACCTAAAACCGCGCTTCAGTGTCAGGCCAACTAAACTAGTCCGTCTGCAGCATAACTTAACTTTGTAAGATATGATGCAGACACTATAAATTTTGCCCGAAGCGAGAAGTTATGCGCTCCCGTTTTCTTAAAAAGTGTGCACATTGTAGCAAACACGAAAGAGGTCACTGTCTTCATGGATTCTGTGGCACTCACTCTGAGGTTGACAGGCAACGCCACGCCGGCTATGTTGAACGCCTTCAAGGCCCATATCCAGGCAACCATGGGCCCTTTGCCAGCAGCACATCCTCGGCCGTAGACCATGCCATCCCTATCTTCTGGAACGAACGGCTCCGTGTCCCAGCCATCCGACTGCACAAAGTGAAGATTTCCTTTTCGGAGGCAGAAATAGTGATTGAAGGAAAGCCCGTACCGAAAGTTAAACAAATCCACATATCAGGCCTCCAACTTCAGAGCGACGGGGGAAGCGCGGCAGCCCTGCAACATCTGGGAAAATCCACAGCGCGAATCATGCACCTCATACGTCGTGTCTTAAAACAGACAACACGGACTGAAAGAAGCCAACGTAGTCAAAATCATACACGTGCTGATTACCAGTAGACTGACTTACAGCACCCATTATTTTACATATACAAGGAGTGATGCGCTTATGTTAGACACTCTTTCTATAAGCAGGCGTTGGGGCTTCCGCAGGGACTTCCACCAGACGCATGCAGGAGCTCGGTATGCACAACACAATACGCGAACTGATGGTGTCGCCCCTCGTGAGCCAGATGGAACGGTTAGCGCTCACGGAGGCGGGAAGAGCTGTCCTACGGCATACAGACCCGTCCGTGCCACTCAACGAGAGGGCACAGAAGGAACACATACCCCCCGAACATGCGTGAGCATGTCTACGTGAGCATGTCGCACCAGTATCCAGGAACATGCATCCTGAACACAACAGAAGCCGCCGACGCGTTCGCACGGAAGCATTACAAAAGAAGTACGCCAATTCTCCCGACACGCAGTACACTGACTCGACCAGGTACAAGGACAGAGGTGCCCACGCCGTCAGCGTCGGGGGCTACGTCCACCGTGAGATCGCCGCGGCAACGATACAGCGCATCGACACCACAGGAGATGAAGAGGTAGCCATAGCCATGGTTCCGGACCTCCGAAAAAACACTCATCACGATAATCACAGACTCACACAAAATATGCCGTAACTGCGCAGCTGGTAGAATTTCCCGAATGGCGATCTCCATTTTAAGCACGCCTACTTTTCCTGAAAGGGCCACAATAGTACGGACACCCGGACACGATTCTGTTGCTGGGAACCTGAGGGCCCACACCTCGGCTCGAGCGCACACTCGCCGAGCCTCACAGCGAGACAACCGTGACGAGGCGAGTTTGGAACCAATCCCAAAACAATTTCACGCCACACTTTTTACTACAGGCGCAGGAAATATTTCCCACCGCACTACTCCCTCACGTGCACCGAAGCAGCTTCGTGTGGAGGCAGCGGATACATCTGCGACGACAAATCTTTGCGTCTTTAAATAGAGAGCTCTCTCTCTCTCTCTCTCTCTCTGTAGCGAGACAGGTCAGAAAAACTGCAAATAGACATGACGTACAGTTAACCACAAAAGTTTACGGACCAGGGGATCTCAGAAAACGTTCAATTTCCGAGCAGCCTGTAACAGCAGTCAGTAAAACCGAACATCACAATGTTTGTGAGGGTTGCAATGTATCCCTGTGTGTCTTCTTTTGTCCCGTCTTTTAATCGCGCTACCGCACACCCCTTGAAGATCAGAATGTTGTTCACATACACTGGTAGATGCAGTAAACGCGAATACTGGGCTGCGCTATGAGGCTGCGCAGATATTCAGCTAAGTTTTTCTCAGATTTCCGTGTCTCGTAAAATTTTCTGATTGACTCTGAATCATTATGAACACGACAGCTTGAAGATGTCTGTTGATATACTGCACTCAGGCCCCTTGTGTTGAGTTGTAACGTTTAGATATGCATATTTTCTTGCTTTGAATTATTTTAGCCTGTGGACGATTTGTATATCTATAAACGGACGAGAATGTGATGCAGCGTACTTTTTTAGCCGGGTGCACATCTAGGTAGCCGTATGCCATCACAGTGTTCTTCCTGTTGTCGTATTCCGTGGAACCCAGCAGAACCGGAGGCGTAGACCGGCTGTTGCCGTAGCAGACATTTTGGTCCCCTATCAGCGGCACCATATCCACACGCACGCCCTCGTTTTCCAGCGCCTGCAAAGATAATTACACTCAATACTGTACGCACGCGATTTCTTTACGATTCCGCTGGAGAGACTCTTCAAAAACGGTTCTACTATTAAACTTGAAAACTGGCTTCACATAAGCAAAAACGACCACATTGTACACTAATAAATAAATAAATAATAAATAAATAAATAAATAAATAAATAAATAAATAAATAAATAAATAAATAAATAAATAGAGATGAAGAGGAAAGGCAGGGAGGTTAACCAGATATCAGTCTCCGGTTTGCTACCCTACAATGGGGATGGGAGATAGGGGTTAGAAAAATGACAGAGAGGATAACACTAAAAACAAACAAACAGGCGCACGTGGACACACACACAACACAGACACACACACACACACACACACACACACACACACACACACACACACACACACGCACACACGCACACACACACACCAGGCGTTCCAGTTAAAGACGTTCGCAAAGGCCGGTAGATCGCACGAAGCGCAATAGCGCTTGCACGGCCTTCTTCTGTGACGTTAGGTTCCTTCAGTGATGCAGAATTCTTTTTTCCGATAGCGGTTCGTCGTCCAGTTGGTCAAGTTCGTGGCGAAGGCATTCCCTCTGTGGACTGTACTGCGGGCAAGCGCACAAAATATGGTCAATTGATTCTCCATGGCCGCAGTGGTCACAGGTTGCGGTGTCGGTCATCCCTATGCGGAATGCATAGGCTTTAGTGAAGGCAACGCCCAACAGAGTCGATACAAGAGCGTGGCGTCTCCACGGCGTAGTGAATGTAGTTGGGACAAGATATATAAGTATCGTAGGTAAACTTGTACAATAGAAAACATTTTTCAGATAAATAGAAAAGTGAATGCAGTTGCAACGAGATATAAAAAGTAAGAATGCAGACCTAGTTGCTGTTGTGTGCACGAGAACACAGGAAAGAACACGTTTTTCGTTTCCATTCAAGATCACGTGCACGTCAGTTGAGTGCGAGAGAGACGGTGGCCGTGTGTCCCCGCGCTCCATAATGAACATTGCAAGTAACATTGCAAGGCTGGGCAATACGCGATGAGGAGAAGGAGGTAAACAGGGCGGACGCTCCACGTCTGTTTTGAGCTGCTGCCGTACTCGTAATGAATCGATTACTGACTCTCCCGGTTGTCCGTGATATAATGGACAAGCGTGCGTGAGGCAAGCCGTTGGATCGGGATGTGGAAGAAGCTAGCGCTCAGCATGAAATTCGGAGGACGTTTACTCATTCTGTCGAAGAAAGCCGTATAGGCCCTTACCCGTAGAATCAAAATTTAACTATGGGCTTTTACGCGCCAGAAAAACACTCTCACTACGAGGCACACCGCAGTGGGAGGCCCCGACTTAATTTTGACGCCCTGGGGTTCTTTGAATTCGGCCTCGAACCCGCGACATAGAGCTGAGCAGCGCCACGTCATAGCCGCTAAGTTATCACGGCGGGTAACATGCGCAGTCAATAAAGCCACAAAGTATATCGTAAAGAATCCTGCAACTGCTCCAACAAACGTGTGCCAATCAACCAGTGGCACTGGGGTGCGACGCCAAAGAAAGTGCAATAAATGTTCTCGGCCCTTGCTTTTCTAACAGGTTCAAAATATTCTATAGGGCTTCTTATAGACTGTCTCTTTGCAGAATTCAATACAAACAGAGATGTCCACCTTTATGAAAAATTGTGTTCATCCACCTGGTGCTCTGTTCAAATTTGTTGAGAACGTGATCTCTTCTTGAAACTGCAACTGCTAATTGTCTGTTATATACGAATATTCATTTACTACTACTACTACTTCTACTACTACTACTACTACTACTACTACTACTGCTACTACTACTACTACTACTACGACTACTACTACTACTACTACTACTACTACTACTACTACTACTACTACTACTACTACCACCGCCACTACTACTACTACTACTACTACTACTACTACTACTACTACTACTACTACTACTACTACTACTACTACCGCCACTACTACTACTACTACTACTACTACTACTACAACTACTACTAACTATAATAAATATTATTTTTGCATTTACGTTGCACAAAAAGCAGACGGCATCAACTGTTCTAAGGCAAGCTGAACTGGGGCTCTTATGACCGAACAATTCAGCAGTTAAAGTAAAAAATAGAACAATGGGGCTCAGTTATATCTCCGCTCCTTTTCAACTTACTCATGCTGGGTCTCCCCAGCAAACTACGGGAAATTGAAAGAATCCACCACGTTATATGCGCAGAAGATATAACGATTTGGGCGGACCGCGGCAGTGACGGCGAAATTGAGAACGCACTACAAAGGGCCATTCACAAACTCGAAGAGTACCTCCAAGGAACGAGCCTCAAATGCTCCCCGAGCAAGTCCGAACTACTCCTTTACCGGCCCACGCGCAGAGGTATGCCACCAAAGAGCTACACGGGATCCCTGGGAGTACGAGGAAATCGGCCTGTATACACCCAAGACGGAAACGCAATCCCCAAAGTAAACAAGATCAAAATCCTCGGAATTATCATTGAGGCCAACGGAGCTAACGCCGAAACCGTGAGGAAGATCGAAGGCAATGTCACCAGCGCCATGAGACTCATAGAGAGGATAACCAACACAGACGCGGGCATGAAGGAAGAAAACGTCATTCGACTGATCCACTCCTTCGTTGTCAGCCACATCGCCTACATAGCCGCCTACCACAACTGGTACGTCGCGGAAAAGAACAACATCAACACGCTCATAAGGAAAACGTACAAGATAGCCCTGGGCCTCCCGGAATCAACGAGCACCGAGCTCCTGGCCCAGCTGGGCATACACAACACCCTGGAAGAAATAGCCGAAGCACAACGCATCTCGCAGCTCGAACGCCTGTCGACCACCACGACGGGAAGGCACATTATGAACAAGCTCGGCATAAGGTACCACAACCAGCACGGCCAGAAAATGCAAATTCCCAACAAAATCAGAGACACCGTTACGGTTGCAAACATCCCAAGAAACGTGCACCCCGATTACAACCGAGGCAGAAGAAAGGCAAGAGCCGAGGCTGTGCTCCGTTCATTCGGCAGGGAGAGAAACGCGCGCTTTGTCGACGCAGACGAATATCCGAACGGCCAAAAATACTCCGCCGTAGTCATAGACACAAACTCCAAAATCAGAATCGCATGCAGTGTATACACCAAACACTCGGAAATAGCGGAGGAAGTAGCGATCGCGCTGGCCCTCACATAATAGGATCGCGAAGTCGTACTAGGCGACTCGCAAACGGCAGTAAAGAATTACGCCAAAGGTAGAATTTCCAAGGAAGCCCTGTCCATTCTGGCCAAAGTGGGCTGATCCAAAACCGCGAGCTCGAGGATGATATGGTTCCCCGCGCACGTCACCACGGAAAGCGACGCGCTCCCGAACCTAAACGAGACGGCGCGAGACATGACCCGCCGCGCCGAACAGGGCAACGCCTCTCGCAAGATAGCGAACACTCCTCGCGCAGAACGTGACAAGCTCACCAGATACAACGACATAACCAGTGCATAGCTAAACGCCAGGGGGATATACCCACCCCCGAGTCCCAAATTGAACAGGAGGCAGGCCGTTGCCTGGAGACAGTTCCAGACGAACACCTTCCCTAATCCATTCTGTCTGAAACGTATTTTCCCAGAAAAGCATCAGGAAGACACGTGAAAATTGTGCCAGGAAGGACCAGAAACACTCAAACACATGCTGTGGGAGTGCAATGTAGTTATAGGAAGGATGGCAGTTTCTCCGGAGACCCTGTCGTCGAGGTAGGGCGCCGCTCTGCGCAGCTCAGACCTCGGAATGCAGACGTGGGCTGTCCAGCAAGCCCGTGAGGTGGTGTTGAAGGAGGGCCTTGACGTTCCCCCGGGGGAGACCTGAGCCCGGGTCGCGTTAAACCTTGCCGGACGCGCAAGAAAGTTGTATCCATCCATACATGTCTTGTTGCGCTGAACATCGCTGGCTAACAGCGCTGTTCCCACGTTTGCGACATGGGAACAATGCTGTTCCCATGGAGACAATCTTATGAGCCTCAATCTGCAACTACTGACGTGCCTTTTTAGTCCACTCGATGCAGCGTTTAACGTCCGCTCGATGTTTGGTCTGCGCCGACACGCTTGGAATAGAGACCAGTTCCTTGAGAGAACCCACCATTGCAGCCTTGTTCTCATCGATTATCCTGGAGAAAAAAGGCGAGGTTAGAATATTCTCGTAGCTAGACACGTGTACAAGTAGAACAGGGCATGTTCGGTGTAAATTTAAACTCTGCTTCTTCATGTGCCAGAACCACGATTCGCTTATGAGGCACGCTCTTGTGATAGGGGACTCCGCACTAATTTTGACCACCTAGGGTTGTTTAACGTGCACATCAATCTAAGTAAGCGAGTGTTTTTGGTTTACGCCACCATCAGAATGCAGCCACCGTGGCTGGGATCGAACCTGCTACCTCAAGCTGAGCTGCTCAATGCCATACTCGCTGTGCTAGCTACGTGAGGCTGACCGCTGCGGTAGCTAAAGCCCCACACGCGTAACGTTTAGAATGTGGGTTCGAATCCAACCAGTGGCAAGTTGTCTTTTCGTTCAATTCACTTTACTATTACTCATTATTTCAATCAAACGTAAATTTTCTGTGCCATTTCTCTAGCATCATTGTCTATTTTCTTCATGTGGTTGTGTCTGAACTAAAAATCGAGCCTCTCCGCTGCCCTTATTCTTTTCGTTCGGTGGTGTATTAGTAAAAGCGTTGAGTCTCTTTCTTTACTTCTGATCGTGTTTTTTTTTAAATTGTGCTTCCCTGCCTTGTTTTACGCTGCAGTGTAGCAGTGTTCGCTTGCCTCGGCGAACTTGTCTATCCTTATTCCTGTGAACAAATCCTCTTTCCCTTGGCTACAATGCTGACGCACAGTTGTTGCAATTGGCCAGTTACCTCTCAGCAACGACGCTAAATGCTAAGCACAAATATCGCGTTGTTGTGCAATCCACACACTGGAACACGGCGTCTACAAAGCCCAACTCATTATATCGACTGCGTACATGGTTTATCTTTTCCCGGTGACCATTCTTTTGCCGACTAGCCGCTGCTACAAGGCTATCGTACGGCTCAAGACGCGCCTACACGTGTGAGAACTTTACTGGCATAGTGGCATAGCGAAACCATCTTTTCCAATTCGATTGCGCGGTCGACGAGAATAGCAGTGTGCATTCTGGAACGTGCGCGAGCACCGGCGAACGTGCGATCAGTATCGCATAACATAGACGACGAACTTGAGTCGTACTTCAACGTCCGTCGATTGCGCTCACCACTGTTGTCGTGCTGTGAGTTTTACTCGCTTTTAGGGCACAATTTCGCCTAAGAAGGAGCTAGAGTCGTGAGTCACAGTTTCGTCACTCACTGGTTCTCCACCGTCATTACAACGTGACGACATTACTTACTGTCGGGATTCGTACCTGCTACACAAGGTGTTGAGGTGCGAAACAGATTGCTCAGCACACCAGCACACCTTTGGTCTATAATTTACATTATTGGTCTATAATTTACATTACTATCAACTTATGTGCTTACCTGAAAATTGATTGCAAGTCTTTGGAGATGTGTGTGCTTCCCATTTTCAATAGGTCCGTCCGCCTCTGAAACACAAGCGAGCAGTCATTTCCCTAATGCAGGTGGGCAATAATTTCAGTAATTCTGTGGCTCGTATGTAGTGTGTAAGAAAACGACAATAAAGATAACTCTAAGCAGTAAGTGCAGCTGAGTCGTTCGGCGGGTTATTTCGGCGAAGTTCGTTTTGAAGAACGGGCAACTTTGATGACGCGTAACAAAGTAACAATAATTCTGGCCAGCTGTAAAACTGGACTTCTGTTGACACGCTGATTAGGGCTGCACAAAACCGCAACAGGAGAAACGACTGAATTCGTAATTCACGACTAGATGTTATCAGTTACTTAAACATTGACGAATGCTAACGTGCCAGTTGATCTATTAAAACTCGTCATAGCGAATACGCGTATAGCGTTAGCGTAAAGCATGCCTACCGGCGTCCTCTTGGAGCGATAACTATTTACTCGCAAGTCAGGCACCTTTAGTTGGTCGTCGACGCTTTGGTGCCTAACTGACAGTTCGATTCGTCAGACAAATTCTAGGGAATGGTGGAACTTCCAGCTGTGTTGTTGAAAAATCTACGATGCCTTTTAAGCTTCAGTAGCGCAAAATCGCAATGGGATGTACGTTGCAAAGAAAAAAAAAAGGAAGGGGGGAGGCTTCCCGCGCATGCGCACACTGTTCCGACTATTCATCGCAGGCGTAAGACAAATGTGCTTTTCAAGTCGAATTCTGGCATGAGCCTGCAAATCAAGGCATCGCGAAGCACCTAAACAATGCTCAAACGCTCGAATGCAATTCACGAAGACATGTTTATTTGCGGTGATGGGGAGAAAGTGTGTTGGAAGGGCAGTGCTTTTGCCTTCGCACTACGATAAAAAATAGCTGAAAGCAAGCGATATATGCAGCATTCCTTAAAAGTGGCTGGCCATCAACGTTTTTTTTAGCACGTCGCTCAACGGAAACAAAGTGGCTAAGTTTTCGCACGATGTTGTTCTAAAGTTGCTGTATCGCCAGAACTAGAGAGCGCATAATAAATAATCTCGGCGTTTTGAAACCCTATAATGTAGGCTAACATAGCGTGATGGATCTCCCGAATTGTGTGATGCTCGTCTATAGTATCCACGCAAGTGAGGAATAAGCAGTGAATTTATTAGAAGGATGTAGAAGACGTTCACTCTACTAATGTATTTAAAGAACGATGCATGATACTGGCTGAAATTTCGTGTTGAGCTTCAGATCTTAAATAAAGTCAAGCTTGGCCCGAAAGCACACGTACGGATTAAGTGATTTTTTTTTAACACAAGTACGCATATGGTCCACGTTATGCCTGAAAATTCTCTAGTTTTCAGCGCATGTGGAAGGAGAACTAAATTATGCGAGACAAATCTTGGTCTTGTTAACATGATAATAGCAATTGCGTAACCTTTATGCAAGTCCAATATGTCGTTGCTGAATCTTGATCGATCTGAAAGCTTCGTACCGCATTAATTTGTCCGAAATTTGCGAGAAAACCAAGCGGTGCGTCCAGGCTTGCATGAATAAGCCCATCTGCTCAAATACATAACCATTCATTCATTCATTCATCCATTCATTCATTGAGAACTCTGAGACGCACAGTACAGATAATATGCAGCAGCCTGGGACAATGCCGCCAAAGGCTATAGTTCGCCAAAGTGGGCTGCAGCACTCTTAAACGCATTCACATTGCGCGCAATACAGCGGACAATGGCGAGGCACAAAACAGTCGAAAAGAAAAAGAAAATAGCGTACAAGTGCATCCTATAGCTTGACGTACAAATGGTTTCAAAGGTTTGCATCGATGGCAGCCATAAGAAAGAAATGCATCACGAACATAACCGTATCTATAGCATATTAAGTCATCCGACCGAGTGCACCACTAGTAATCTTTTAAAGGCAGAAGATAAATAAATCCGAGGCTAATTCATGAGGCATTAAATAGCTTTTGTTTAATAAAGAATGATTTTGAAAGACTGATGTCCGACTGCCACAGTTCATACGTGTGCGCGGGGTTACAATTTTATTTTGCCTATGACTATAGGCAGTCTCTTCGAGAGAGTAAGTGTTATCAAAGTGGTGGCAGTTCATGCGTCGTTGTTGAAAAGCTTCAACACCAAGCCTGCACTGGAGCGCAACTTCTACAGGAAGTAAGTTAAGTTTGACAAAGTACGGTGAAGTGTTTTCAAGAAGCGGCAAATTACAAATGGACTGTATAACTCTTTTCTCGGGTCTTAACAGTCATGCAAGTGTAGTTTTAGAGGTGGTTCTCTCACAAGAAAACAATAATGTAAGCGATTTGCTGCAGTTACTCTATTATCTTAATTCACCTTCGGCGTTGGTAATCTCCTCATAAAATTTATTGCACTAGGTTTTGGAAAGTTCATTTACTGCTGCACTTGCGAGTGTCCACCAAGCGAACGCAAATAGTCGAACGAGTTTTATTAAAAATAAATTCATGTTGTGGACAAATTCTGACGCCCGCTTTTCCTCAGCACAATTAACCGCGGCGAATGGCCTCCGTGAGTGCCGATCCCCTTTGCTTAATCATGATCACGTAGCTCATGCACCGTAAAATCAAATCCAGCCACCTCTCTGTAGATCTTTAATATTAAAGCGCTTTATAGAAAGGGATTTTCGAAGCAATAAAATCAAGGTTACTAGAGTACTGCGAATCCTTCTGTAACGTCGGTAAAAAGGTGTCACCGGTCGCTAAATAGAAGTATTTGTCGCTAAAGAGGCCAACAGTAACTGAACCTAGCGAAAAAAATGGCTAAAATGACAACAGTGCTGGTCACCATGTACGAACGAGTAATTCAAGTCAGTGCAAATGCGTAGCGAGAGATTTTCATCTGACGCACAGAGAGGCTGATTCAGTTGCGGACGGAGCATAGCGCAGATCGAGGGCACAAAATTTTGGAGCAGCAGCAGCTCGTCTGCGGTGACATTGTAATGCGGTTATGCAGAGCCACACCACTTTCACTCCGCATAGTGGATTGGCAATTCACTCCGTCGTCTGAACTAACCCATCACAGATGTGCAAGGGCCACGCGCCGACCCGACTAAATACCTGTTCTATGTGTTAGACGTCATTGTCGAGGATTCCGTAATAATTTTCAGGACTTACATGATTCTTTAACCTTAACCGAACTCCGAGTGTGCGACATTTCTTTTTCACAGTTGGCTGCAACAACAACGGGGCCGGTGCGACCCCTCAATCAAACCATCGACAACGTAACCAAACTGGCCATCTCATCGCGAGACAACGAACGCCACAGATACCCAGAAACCGTGGTGCGCCAAGCGTGACCTCCGGCAACCCGTCGAAGTAAACAATGTATTCCTCCGCGGGTACACATGTGTGGAACACAACAGCACAACTTGAAGTGAATAAGGTCGTTTTATTCGTAATTATATAAAAATATTTTAATATCACAATTTCCGTATCGTGAATGTCCGAAGAAGGCACACAAAAAAAAAAATCCTCCTGCGAGCAAAATACCACCGGGTCAGATTCTGATTTGCAATTGCGCGGCACAGAATCCCTCCCGTAGTGCGGGCTCCGAAATGTCGACAGCGGATTTCTCGGGCCTTGTACCGGTTTGTAGGTGGATTTCCATCGTGGAGTCGGTGCCTCGATTGCGGTACAGGATTGCTCAGGAGAGTTTGGACAGTTCGAACATGTACGCTGCGAACAGCTTCGCCTGTAATGCAGCATCAGAAACACATTAGTAAAGTCAAAAGTGGGCTATAGGAAATATCGTTTAGAGATACGGCTATATTGTGCATCTAATTCGAACCCTTATATTATTACACTGCGAAATTGTGGCTCTAAAATAAAGCCTCTCCACGTAATTCCCAGTTCAGAAGAGGATGGCGGTCAAAAGAAAGCTCTTTACAGTTGGGCCCGGCGACAAATTTCGTCGCTCGCGGAAAGGCTTTGCGGTGTTTCGCAAATGCTGTACAAGCCGACGGGTATTGCCCATGGCGATGGAGCTTCCCACTATAATAGCGCAATCACGGAACAGCCACGCGTCTTTCAAGCACAAAATGCCTGAATAGCGTGTGTGACGGATAGTGTTTGAAGAAGACGAAGGCGATGGCGTGATTCCGCCGCACTTTAATTAGATCTATGAAACTTGGCGCGGGACCAGCTGCTTGCTCCCGTAAATTTATTTCATTTTACCGCGACAGTAGTCGAGAGTTCTAAAAAAGGCTCGCTGTGTCCGTGCGCCGTCTTCGTCTCGTTTTCAGTCTACCCATGACATAATTGTCGCAATATGGCGGAGAGAAACGAAACTTCTCCCGCTACGGCCTCTACCGCCAAATGGGTATCGAACTGCTGCCCTTGCCGCAACGTGCATTTCGAAGCCGGACGTGCTAACTACTGACCGATCGCGCTACGCTCGGGCGGTCAGTAACTTGTGCGGTGTTTTGTGCGTCACGCAAATCCTGAGAGTCGTGGCATCAGTGCATTGATTTGAAAGGCCACGGCAGGATGTAGCGGATGGAGACTAAAGGTGGCAGAGGCCGCTGTGAGAGCACGGTTCCGTCGCAGGCAAGAGTGTTCGAAGCTCGTAGAAATCGCTGAAGCCCGCGGTTCCTTCATTTTTAAAAAAAAATATTTCGCGTACTCTCTTAGGCAGCATGTTTCCTCGTGCCTAATCAAAGTGAACGCACATCGCTGGGCGTACGAGAAGTCTGAAAGATTAAGCTAAGTATAAAACCAGAAATAGTCCCGTAACAGGAGTCGTAAGCAATTAATTTGTTCTTATGGAGCGTAATGGTATAGTAGAACACATCTGCTACTACAATAAAGGCAGTCAACCGGCACAGGAGGAAATGCGACGAGAAGCGTTTCAAATATAAAGTGTTAGTCGAAGCTCGGCTGTGTCTCTCATCGAAGGCTTTCGAAGCATCGATAATGACGCTCACATACCATGCATTTGAAGTCTGCTCGTTAGCCCTGAAATGGGTGACGGAGCTTGCACTTCTCCTCGCTATCACATTTAACATGTATATAACTTCAAAGATTAGGCACTTAGCTGAGTATAGGATCAGCTAAGCGCCACGGAACCGGTAGCAAACATCAAAAGACAGTGACGCTATTGTATGCCGACGGATGGAGCCCTTATGCACACGCCCAAATGGTAATGCGGCACGCGTTCCTCTGCATAAGCGCGTTGACCATGGCTTCCGGGAAGGAATGCCACATGGTAGACAAAGTGGCACATTCTTCTCAAATCCCCTTACAATCTTGTAAATGATAAAGGAAGAAACGTTTACGATAACTACAGGCTTTGCGGAATAGCTGTACGTGTCCGCTGTAGCGCTCATTTCAGCAGATGTAACGGCAGGTTGCACAGAAAAGGGTGTCGCACTACGACTATGCACATAGATATAGCGATGCCGAATCGCTCATATCTGACGGTCAAATATTAGATGCGTAAAATACCCGAAGAATACACGCGTTCATACAACATGCTATCGCGCTGCCGCTGGTCACTGACCCCTGCGACGAGGTCTTCGACCCGGAGGTACTCGTCCTTTGAGTGGAATCCGCGGCCGGTGGGGGTCATGCTTAGCACGACCAGGTCGGGGCACACGTGCTCGTGCAGATAGCCGGCCGCAGTCACGCTCCCGCCTTCACGGGTCAGGTCCGGCCTCACGCCGTACGCTGTGCGACAGTGAACGAGTGACAACGCGTTGTTATTGCGATAGCAATTATATGAATATTCCAGGCGCATTTCTGCAGTCTCCGTGATGTTCCGTATAAAGCCTAAGGGCGATAACATCGTCGACGCACGCCGTATGCTGTATGTGCGAGTGAAAACGTGCTAGGGTGAGCCGACGATGGAGGCCCAATCTCGCACACGGAAGGGAGAAAAGCGGGGAGGAAGCGCGCCGTCTTCGGTCGCGCGCAAGGCACCGGGGGGAGAGAATTCTGTTACGTTCTTGTTTACCTTTGCGTCAGTAAATTTTATATGCTTATGTAGTTTGCTCCATGAGCTGTAACTCTATTTACTTTGGTTTGTCCATTATCACTTGTGCTAATGTATAACCGTCTAGTCACTGCCGTTGTTAGTTTCCTACTCATTACCAGCGGGCAAGCTTTAGTCAGGTGGGAATAATACCTTTTGCCTGCCCTTGCGCGGTATTGCTTGTAAATGAACGCATGTAATAAAGACTATTTTACATTATTAGTAAAATAACTTGTCATGTGTTAGTAAATTGCCCTTCTGCAATACGAAAGCAGCCACTCTCACAAGCTCACCATGACGCCATAGATCTTGACGGGGATTGCCCGGGCCTAGTTAATGTTTTATTGCTAACGATGGACTACACTGTAATCTAAGGCAGCCAAAGATTGAAAGCGTGAAGTTTCAGAAACTCTTAATAAGCCATAAGGGCCAAGATACGAGAAAACACCTTGAAATCTGTGACGTTAGTTTGTAATTCAATAAATAAAGCTGCGACCATCATATTTTTAGTAAGCCTCCTATTACCGCGAAATAAACTAGAGTTATTAATTGACTATTCGTCTAAACTGATATCTTGTTTCTTTAAAGCCAAGAAAAAAATACACAGTCTTACCGTCTACGGAGGATTAACAAACCAGAAATGAATAAAAAAAAAGAACACGAAAGAATACTGGAGACGTCAACGGGAAGTTTCTGCAGTTGTTCTCAATGGCGTCACGAATTTCGATACCGTATGCTTTGGGATAGCTAAGCGTCTTTCGTTATAGATGACATTTTATTTTGAAAGTAAGCGAATGTCCGAGCAGTGAACTTTTGTGACCTTCTTATTGGCAAAAAGCGACTGAAGCAAAAATACCGTGAAATTCATGACGTTGCATGGTGGCATGGTTTGGGCGGGAAGTGTGAATGTGTAAGTCTGGCCTGGTAGTTTCTTTTCTGTTAATGAACTTTCTTTGACCAAAGAAGCGTGAGTAGCGTTTTAAGTGAGTAACCAGGGCCAGCATATAGTGATTTAATATTTTTGCTTATGGTTCCTGCAAGCGGTTTCACAAGAAGCGACGCAATAGCCTTGGTCACTATTTCGGGTGTTCCTTAGACTTCACGTAATCATTATATATCGCATGTGACGGATGGCACAAAACCGTTTCCTTGAGGAGGATTTATTGAACAGTACTTGCATGAAACCTTGAGATGCATACAGAATATTAAAGAAATCCCTAATTAGCTTACCTACTATATTGCGGCACATACTGTACTTCACCAATTGTAGCCGGTCAGTTTGCAAGGACTATCCACTTAGAATGAATTCTGACGAAGACAGCAGTCTTGTAAAATTCTCGAGCTTCAATGCATAAAAGTGGCGCTTTCTTCAAATAATAATTGGAACAAGACTCTATCTCTGGTATCGTCAACAGAATTCATTCCACGCGGCTTTGTTTTGCTAGCTAACCAGTTTGAATTAATAAATTCTAATATTAGTGGAATGTCGTTAATTATTCAATAAATTATTTTGATTTATTGTACAGAAAGTAACCTCTTCCTATTCGAGCAATGCAGATCAAGGAGTGGGATTGTGCTATCTGTTATAGGGAGTTTTTAAGACTGCGTTCAAAAAAACATAATATACATAAGTAAATAATCCCAATTATCACTTACCCCTTGATGGAATGAGTAAGAAATTATGGCGTGTGCCATACCTTGATGTATAGACAGTAATAGTTCATAGTCACAAATGTATACTTTTTCTGCCCTCAGACGCCTCACGCATAAGAGAGCCTCGAGATTACTAGAAATACAGGTTTAGAAATAATGCAGTGAAAGGAATCTAAGATACAAGTACTTCATGTCTTACAAGGTTAGTTTTTACAATGAATGCTGTACAATTTCGTAACATATATATATATATATATATATATATATATATATATATATATATATATATATATACCAGAAAAAAAAGCAGTTCTGGGTCCGGGTAAATATTCACAGTGAAGCAGACGCGCGTATGAAGCGGTTTATTGACGTTTCGGCCGGGGTCCGGCCTTCATCAGAATACATTGCATGGTGTCAGTACAGTTAATATACATGTGCCTATCAACCAAATGAAGATACGCTTACATAAAAAACGAATAAAATGGGCAATCAAAGTGCATCCGAATCGTTCAAAGGATAGATGACACGCGTATAGACCGATGGCGATTGCAAACATACCGTCTAAAATACAAAGCATAAAAACGCACCGAAATGAATTGTAAAAAACCAATCGCCACGTGACAACAAAACGTCAATATGTGCTCAATGTGTGCTATGTTATCAAGCAAACACAGACACAGAAAAAAGGGGGGATAGCGACGTACTAGTAGAAGAAGGGACAAGTGACGGGCTACAAAGACAGGCAACTCAATTTTCCTACACATTCATTCATACCACACACGACAGTATCAAACTTATAGATAAGGAAGGATTCGCGGGCTTCTCTATCATAACTTGAACGAAATCCAGATTCAAGCAACGTGACTCTCAGTTTATCAAATGAGTGGTCAGGAAGATGCACGTGGTCAGGAAGATGCATGTTCGCCCATTTTATTCGTTTTTTATGTAAGCGTATCTTCATTTGGTTGATAGGCACATGTATATTAACTGTACTGACACCATGCAATGTATTCTGATGAAGGCCGGACCCCGGCCGAAACGTCAATAAACCGCTTCATACGCGCGTCTGCTTCACTGTATATATATATATATATATAACAAATTATTGTGTCAACGTAGGATAATGATAACGCTTACAGAAAAGTGGTAAGCGTGCAACCGTGCCAAAAAATGACAATAAACGGAGACAGAGATTGCTTTTTATTCTGTGATAATGGCGGTTGTGTAAAAATTTTAGAAAACAAAAATATAAAACATCGCTACTTAGAGCAAGTTCCGATTAATAATGTTATTTTGGCTGGGGTGCCACAAAGAAGCAGCATAGTAGATGAATTATGCACGTACTAGAGTCTTACAGGTACTTAAGGTGCTATGGCACCCTAGAAAACCTACGACGTAGGTAGGACAACGTAAATTTAGAGGTATGATAACGTGAACTCAGTGCGAATAGGCACATCATTGGTTAACGGAAATAATAACACGTAGATATTTGCACAAAAAAAAAAAAAAGATGTTGAGGTATGGACGGTAATTTCTCTATCGGCATCATGCACACTGTGTCTCGTCTTTTACTTTCCGTCGCGCTCTTGCTGCTCCTTATCCGCCGAAGTACATGATTGCAACATTATTACTAGAGACGAGAATGCTGGTCAAAGGTCCGGAAGTACTTTCCCTGCAGTGACGTGGCCGATTTGGTCGTCAGTAATGCTCGTGTTGGGGCTACTTGGAACATGTATGCGTTAAGCCCACAACGTGTGTGTTTGTGTGCATGTTTAAGTGCCTGTCGCATAACACTACGATGCTGTATGTAGCCGAGTAGTTTGCTAAATAATATAATCTATACACAGACAAGCCTCAGTGCGGCGTTTGTCGTTTTGAATACTATTAAAGAGCTCACTGTGGCGTACGGCAGCCGCAGCGGCCTTGATGTGGGGCCTCTGAGGTTCGTTGAACCATGTCTCAGTGCCCTGCGTCATCGTCACCCTGGAAACAGAAGAAACAGCCCCGAGCAACATCATTCATATGCAAGTTCCCATGCAACCGTGACATTTTCATTCTAAGGCAAAAGAGTCCGCTCTTATCACCTCTGAATCATCGCAACTAATCGCAGTTACGTTGAAAAGTAGTAAATGGTCGGCCGTGTCAGGGAATTCATGGCTATCCTGTATAATGGCGGTTACAATGTACACATCGCGCACGTCGAGTGGCTGTAGCGCTCTGCTGCCGAGCAAAATGTGGCGGGTTCGTTACCTGGCAGCGCAGCGGCCGCCTTTCAATGCGGGCGGAATGCGCTCAGATTCAGTACAGTACTTACCGAGCTCCGAATTTTCCATAGCCTCAATATTAAAGTAAAGCTACACGAATTAGGTTCATAATGTACTGAAATCACACTCGAAACTATGGCTTTACAACATTTTCGTATGATGAAAGCCGACATTCAAGAAACAGCCTACCAGATGATTCTTTTTTCAGTCATTCTGGTTTACTCTGAGTCGTCTCACATTATTATGCAGATGTTCTTGCCGAATAGAGAGCCCTAGGATATGGTGACACTACAACTGAGTAAAAGTTTTTTCGGCAACAAAACCGCAGTGACACTTAACTAAAATGTTACACGCGTGCAGGAATAGACAGCAGAAAAGCGTCGCAAACACGACAAATTGCTAGAATACTTTCTTTCTTGTATAAGTTCTACCTTTATGCTCTTAGAATGTGGTGTTCACTCTACCGATGGCAGCACTACAACACCAGTATTTGTAGCGGAAGGTGGAGAATGGTAAAATAAATATCCGTGAAGACTTCTACGAAAACATTATAATGGTAGCTGCTTGAAGCCATCGAACTGAGAAATGACAGGAAGAGTAGCGAGCTTGCTCCCCTGCAAAGTTCTAGTGTGGTCTTTCAGAGTGATGTAGCATATTAACTCTAGGGTTTTTGATCATACGCTACTATTGTTTAAATGCTTGAAATGTGGTTCTGGCGCAAGGACTACTAAAATGAAAGAAGAACCAGAAAGAACGCCAGATTCGTTGGCGTTCTTTTTGTTTCTTCTCATTTCCTTTTAGTTCTGCTTGCGCCTGAACCCCATCTCAAGCATGAATCAACCAGGCCAACATCGCATTCTGCTGGTGTAA
This sequence comes from Dermacentor andersoni, assembly GCF_023375885.2. NCBI lineage: Eukaryota > Metazoa > Arthropoda > Arachnida > Ixodida > Ixodidae > Dermacentor > Dermacentor andersoni. Next base: position 65,775,797 of record NC_092817.1, on the reverse strand, counting down.
ACATTTAATTCGCAACCTTGCTCTGGCTTATATTTACCGCCAATCTTCCGTTCTTACATATTTTATCCTCTGTACTTAAACTGTTGCTTCCTCAAGACTTGGCTTTATTTATGACAATCGTATTATAGCCCTGCGTTCTGTAGTATATATATATATATATATATATATATATATATATATATATATATATATATATATATATATATATATATATATATCCGCTGAAAGCATCGACGACGCACATCCGTAAGCCCGTGACAGCTATGCCGTTCCAGGGAAAATACTGTTGCCTTACAGTGATACCTCTCTTTCATATGGAAAGAACCAAAAGCCTGCAAATGGAGGCTTATTGACAATAAAGAGCAGTCATACAGGTAAAGTGCTTTAGAAAGAGCGGCCAACGTTTAGATAGAGGGACCTATCTTCGTGAATGGCATCCTTGTCCTGAATAGAGTGCTAATTTCATGTGGTTAGGAGAGTGTCGCCGCGTGGCGTGGCCATTATCGTTGGCAACCTGTTGTGAAAGCCAGGGAAGCCACGCTTCATAATAAAATAATAAAATAGAATGTAACACCTTTTATAGCCATGATCGTATATATAAAAGTATTTATTTCTGTGTTTGCAATACAGAGATAAATACTTCAGCGGCGATATAAAGACAAATGCGAGAGAAATGCGTTAGCATTACGTCACACCTCTGAAATTCGGGATCCGTTACTTAAACCGCAAAGTTGTTCAGGAGCTCACTCGACACACGTCCTGCCTCTTAGAGGATGATACGGCTTGAGGCGATCTACATGCACAGTTTCGCGGCCTCGGCGACGCAGGACCGTAGGGGTCGTCAGAGGTTCGATAACTTAGTTTACCGGAAAAGTTTGCTGTAGGACCCGACAGGGCCTATGGCATCTGGAGACAAACTTGGAGGGGACACCTGATGTCGAAGTAGGAGGCACCCACCACCTAACGAGGGCGTTAGGGGAAAAGTGTTGGTGCGCGTCGTCATGACGAAATTTCTGTAGCGCTTCCTCTTGCGTTGTAAGGGAGCGTGCTAGTTGTTGACATTCTTCCGCATACCGGCCAGCTTCGGAAACTGGCGTACCCTGGGACAAGTCGGGTTGGTAAGGAAGAATAGTGTCAATGGGAGATGACGGTTCTCAGCCATATATTAGAAAGAAGGGAGAAAAACCCGTCGTTGCTTGGCGGTGCCATATTGTATAGCGTAAGTGGCATAGGGAAGGACGAAGTCTCAGCTGGTGCGGTTGGAGGCGGCATACATCGAAAGCATGTGGCCAAGAATTCGGTTAGAGCGCTCTGTCAAGCCGTTTGTTTGCGAGTGATATGCGGTGGTACAGCGGTGCATAACGTGGCATTCAGTGAGAAGTTCTTGAATGACATCGGCGAGAAAGACGCGTCCTCTGTCGCTCAGGAGCTCGCAGGGAGCGCCGTGACATAGAACCAAGTGTTGAAGCACGAAAGAGGCAACATCACGAGCCGTCGCGGCTGGCAGATCGGCTGTTTCTGCATACCTCGTGCGGTAGTCTACAGCCACAATGATTCAGCGATTGCTAGCAGCTGTGTATGGCAGAGGCCCATATAGGTCTATCCCAACCCGGTCAAAAGGTCACGAAGGGCACGGCAAAGGTTGCATTGGTTCAGAAGAGCGGCAAGGATCAGGCTTGAGGCGTTGACATTCTGTGCAATAGAGAATGTACGTTTGAACAAAGGTGTACATACCACGCCAATAAAACCTATGACGTAGTCTGGTGTAGGTCTTGAAGTACCAGCGTGTGCGCACTCAGAATCGGCGGGGAAAGCTGCGCATACATCAGCGTGGAGATGCCGGGGTGTTACTAGCAGCCATTGGCGGCCGTCGGAACGGCAGTTACGGCGATAGACGATTTCGTCACGGATGGCGAAATGCGAAGCTTATCGGCGTAGCGCTCGGGATGGTGGGCGTGAAGGCGCATCAGAAAGATAATCTATCAACGATGAAATCCAGGAGCCTTTGCGCTGCTCCAAAGCCATGTCGACAGAAGCTAATGGGAGAAGTAGATCGTCTAGGACGGAGACACTGACAAAGTCGGCGTCGATAGGCGAGAGGGAAAGAGCACCGGCATCGGCGTGCTTCTTGCCTGAGCGTTAGACAACCCGGATGTCGTACTCTTGGAGCCTCAGTGACTATCGGGCTAGGCGACCGGAGGGATCTTTGAGGGATGACAACGAGAAAAGTGCGTGGTTATTGGTAATGACGTCGAAGGACCAGCCGTACAGGTATGGACGAAATTTTGTTATGTGGGCCAGATGATCGCTAGACATTCTTCTTCCGCGACTGCCTAATTCGATTCAGCTTTCTTGAGAATACGGCTTGCGTAAGCAACAACATATTCCTGGTAGCCAGGCTTTCGCTGCGCGAGCACAGCGCCAAGACCAACACCGCTAGCATCCGTATGGATTTCCGTGGGAGCAGTTGGATCGAAATGGCGCAGTATCGGTCGTGTTGTGAGCAGGCGACCTAGCGTAGCAAAGGCATCATCGCAAGCCGGGGACGACGCGGAAAGATTAGGGTCTCCCCGAAGAAGCTCTGCGAGCGGTGCCATAATTGAAGAGAAATGACGAATGAAGCGACGGAAGTACGAAAAGGCCAATAAAACGGCGCAAGTCTTTTAGAGAGGTGGGCATGGGGAATTCTTTAACAGCACGTAGCTTAGTGGGAGAACGCCGTCATTCGACGGCATGTCCGAGAATGGTTAGCTTGCGTGCTCCAATCAGCGTGATCAGCTTCTCACACTTCCCACACATACACTTTTGAGTACTCTGACACTCCTAATGCTAACGCATGATAATGCATCCCTCCATACACGTTCCGCATACACTTCAATTTCACATGTTTTCCGCATGATTTGTATGTAAATTAGACGGAATTTATATGGCTTCCATATAGATTCCGTAAAAAATATAAGGAAAACATACGGGACATTGTAGATTTATTTCAATGACATATATTCAACGTTTCTAGTAGGGACTGAAATTTAAAAGCCGCCACGGGGAAGATTATTACGCGAGTGTTAGAGGCGCGCCACATGATACGGAAGTACAACAGAATAAATCCATCCGGGGATAAAAGAATTTAGGTCACACGAGCTTCCCTTCATGGCAAGGTGACACCTTTCCCCACCGCTACACAATGGGACAGCCCTGAGAAATATAGATGTAGCTGCATTAAAGAAGCGTGCCCATGATGGCAAAGACTACCTTTGACAAAAAGTAAATTTCCGGTACTGTAAGGTTTATAAAGGTGGACGTGGGAATTTATAACAGTGCCGGATGCCTTTAGATGGGAAAATATGCGCATGTTATAAATCTCATCGTGTTTGAAGTAAGCTTGTCCCTCTACGAAACCTCATGCAGTGAAGTTCGAGGCCAATTTATCTGGTTAGATCCATTTTTAATCTCTCTCTCATGTGCTCACTTGAACTTGTTGGGGCTGTTTCGTTTGGCAAATTCCCGCTCCAAGTGACTGGTGACGCAGTCGCGCACTTTCTGGCACGTCTGGTTGGGCACCGTACGCACGGAGAACTTGCCCACCACGCGGCTGGGAATCACTGCATTCTCGCCGGGCGACCAGTGGGCGCCTTCGATGCCTGTCGAAGAGCAAAGACACAAGGCTCGAGAAACATGTGCGCCGCACGCAGCGCATCCAGTGGTAGCATTTTGTGCCTCCACTGCGACTGTGGCATTGCGCGTGTACAGCAGCTTTACGAGACAGCCACATTTGGCATGACTGAATTTACCGTGCAATGAACTGTCATTGACGATGACAAACACTGCAGGGGAACACGAAAAATGGTACATGAACACTACGCCAGACGCACAACAAGCACGCTAGACGTTTACAGGGAAACATGAGGCCTCAGCTAACGTTTAGTGTGCATGACTGTCATATTGTGTGCTGAGAAAACCTGAGCGAAACCTTCAACCGCTGAGTACTGAGGCTTGCTCTTTCGTACGTTGTCAGCTGAGCAATGCCAGCATGTGGTAGCACCAAGTACCCGCCACGTTACAGCAATGTCTGGTTCGTTTAATTTTTAAGAACGTCAATTTTCTTTATGCTCGCGAAAATTTACTTATCTTTGCCACGAATAATTATTTGTGCATGAACGTTGCGACTTTATAGCACGAGCAGGCTTTCTGTTTTTTACTGACGCCCATTGGTTACTAAATGTACGCGCTTAAAGTCAAGTGCATTGCTTAAAACACTCACTACGCACAACTCTTGAAGCACAAAATGTATTGACTTTACAGTGATGAAATGGCCATGTAGCATAAAGCGTACGTAAAGGCACACTGCCAACGAACAAGTACAGTGGCTCTTCAGTATAGGACCCATGTACAGCGTTGCGAAGTTTTATGTGTCGCGGCGGAGTGTGACTATCTTGCGAAACTGCTAAAGCTTTATTTTAACAAAAGATGCGCAGCACATTAGGACAGCCAATTCCGGACATTTATAATCCACTCGAGCGCCCATAAGGCCACAAGAACCGTTGCTATAAGAATTACCAGCCGCCGCCGCCGCCGCCGCCGACGACGACAACGACAACGACAACGACAACAACAACAACAACGACAACAACAACAACAACAACAACATGGTAATGTATTCAGACGTTAGCGATATTTCGTTGCTATAGTTTCTCCCAGCGGTTCGTACCGTGTATGGTGAGAGATGGGTACCGCCACCTGCGCATCAGAAGTTGCACCGTGTCGTCGATGGTGACGTGCCAGATGCCATGCTTCGCCTGGTACTCGTCCTGAGATAACGGTTGTGGTGGCAGTGAGAGTGGGTTTCGGTAGATCTGAATATGAAGCAAGACGCTCGTGCTCGAGTTCTCCGGCACTGTTTAAATGGATATCTGCCGTTAGGCGCTTTCTATGCAAACCAACTGTTCCAGCAAACAAGGCTTGTTGCTACGTACGCTATTGTAGCTGTGGCGTATACTGTGCGTCTGCATTTGAACAAGACCACTGATAGCGTAATGGTACTAGTATACAAGTTGCTCAGGACCTAAGGAGTTCGAAAAGCTCATGTTTGGGATTCTCCCTTTCATGAGTCATACTGAACTAAGAACCTCACGGCCAAGTGCTCGTTTATATTTCACTAAGACACCACAGGGCATGGCTAAGTGGACCCACTTCCCAACATAACGCTCCAATTGCTCGATAAAGAGCAGTCATCTCCAGCGGGCGACGAAGTGTGACGCCATCGGTCAAGTGATTGGAGGCCGTGCCTCACCGGCTGCTCTGCGCATTTCTGAGCCGCTGCATTTCAGTTGCACTTGAATTAACTCACTTTAGCAATAAAGTATGACTGTGATAATTATTTCCCGTCCTTGAAATTTTATACTAGGTCTTCAGATCGTCGAGTGCCCTTATGACAAATACCTGGGCTCACTGAGCCTGCCAATGAAAATGATAAAAATGTGTAGTTTCAGCATTACACAACAACGGGACGTTACGGAATGTGAAAGTCGGTTTGTCAGGACTAACTCTTGTATTAAAAAAAAACTCTTGTATTTGCATAAAAAGTAAAATATAGGCTTTGGACAGAATAAAGTGCCAAGAGAAAAGGAACAGAAGAGTTTCCTAGACGTACACTCATTAAAAAGAAGATTTATATACGGTCATCTACATATCAACTACGTACATCTAGATATATAAATAGGGCACGACCTCGTGCATATTTTCCGCGGCTGTGAGCACCTTATCGTGTTCAACCCTACTCCGGAGCTTATTCGTCTGCCCGGGAGCCGATATGTTCTGTGCTGCCGACATTGCTCCCGCATCGCTTGTTTCACTTTCCTCTACACTGGCCGCGCATGCTGTAGCGTGTCCGCGAATCGTCTCGTTTCGTCTCTTTGCTGCTACAAGAGAACATTGCTATTGCCAAACAGAAATTTACATATCTACCGCGTGCAGGCTGGCCGCGCTTATTATATATATATATATATATATATATATATATATATATATATATATATATATATGTACATATATACACGCATATATGACCGATATTGTAACTATCTCGCTGAGGATAGCTGAACTATATCGCGGCGAAAGACGAGCCATCGCAGCCGGTCTTTCTTCGCGCTGTCTCCTCCCTCCCAACTACCGACCAAGCACAATGCGGCTCACCTTCAGCGACCTGACGAAAACTGGTAAACTTAACATAACATAGCACACGTGCATTTAATATGCCTCGTGAGTTTCCCGTATAACCGCTGTTGTTCCCACCGGATCGAAGTCCACGTGCTCGTACAGCTTCCACTCGGAGTCCGAGATGGGGGCCACGTCATCGTGGATACCATCGACTGCGATGCGACCACGGGTGCCCATCAGGCTGTCTAGCAGGTGGACAAGGTCTGCCATCGCCTCGTTCCTGCGAACACATGTAAACGGACGACGACGATAATAACGGAACGAATATTAACCCATAGTCGTAGGATCCATGGGGTGCTGCCGCTCAGTCTTACCACCCGACCACAAGCAATCAAGCTGGTCTGAGCCAGGTGCATCTGCGGCGCAGGTTAGCTGGCACGAGCGAAAGCTGTCAGATGGTCGAGACGGCAGTAGTAAAATACCAGTATGCGCTATCTTGAAGTATTTGAATAACTGGCTGGGTTTAACGTACCAAAGCCGAAGTTTGGTTACGAGGACGCCCTAGTCGGTAAGGTTTCTTGGTTACAGTTTGACTACTATGAATTCTTGAATGTGAACCTAAACAACAGTACAAGAGTGCCTCATAAGAATTCGGTCGTCGCGGCCGCGAATTGCACCCTCGACCTAGGGACGTATTCTGTGACGATCACTTTTGGCGACAGTGTCGCCTAGGCGATAGTATCACCGTCAGGCGCGCGCTGATTGGCTGGTTGAATAAGATCAAATGACGTAGTGCTCAACCAGTCATCCGATTTTGCTAAAACAGCCAATCCGCGCACGCCGATGGCGACGACTTGTCTAGCATCGCCGAAAGTGATAGTCGCAAAATACATCCCCTAGTCTTCAGCTCAACATCGTTCTCCGTAGGCCGCCGTGGGGGGGGGGGGGGGGGGGGGGTAATAGTTTGCATGTCAGAAAAAAGGTATGCCATAAATAATTCAAAAGAATGCAAACATATTTAATTACAACCATGCGATCAATCACAACCATGCAATCTTGAGGTGAAACAAATTGTAATCAAGTTATAGTGTATCGAGTAATAAACTGATGTTTTGTTAATAATGTTTAAAATTTGCTGATAACTTGCTTTTACCTTCTTCAGTGTAAATTAACAGAGTTGTACGCGACTGGGACACTTCGTTAAGGTATAACTATGCGATGCGGTAATTGAGACAAGCACTGCCAATTTATTTTGTTGATCAGGAAGCGTTTTATCTGCTTAAGGCAAGTTCATTCTGTGAGTTTCGAGGACATAACGAAGGAAAATTCAGCGTCGAACACCAAACTTGAGCATTTACCGAAGCATTTTCACCTGATTCATTCTGTGGAGAGTGGTTCCATGCGGACTTACTAAGGTGGCTGCATGCACGTTGTTTATCAACGTTGTTGATCAAGTAACCCGATAGCGAGAAGATGTCCTCGTTATCGAGTTACTTTATCAACAGCGTTGTCAAAGCGCACTTGAGATTGAATTTTCGCTAAGGCAGACAATCATGAGTTACGACCTTTCGTGAGTAAACTGCACAGGACTCACAACGTTCCACCGTCGACACCGGAATCATGATCTGATCGTGCGGCGGCTATTTCCACGCTGAAGGAGCATAACCCCCTGAAAAATCAAGGAATAAGAAAAATCTACTCAATTTATTAGTTCAAATTCTGGGAGGCTATCTTACTCAGCTTATTCATCACCAACCTATTTTATGTCCACTGCAGGACAAAGGCCTCCCCTTCGATCTCCGATTATCCCTGTACTGCACCAACCGATTCCAACTAGCGCCTGCGAATTTCTTAATTTCATCACCCCACATAGTTTTCTGCCGTCGTCGACTGCGCTTCCCTTCTCTCGGCACCCATTCTGTAACTCTAATGGTCCGCCGGTTATAAAACCTACGCATTACATGGCCTACCCAGCTCCATTTTTTTCTCTTAATCTCAATTAGACTATCGGCTATTCCTGTTTGCTTTCTGATCCACACCGCTCTCTTCCTGTCTCTTAGCGTTACGCCTAACATTCTTCGTTCCATTGCTCTTTGAGCGGTCCTTAACTTGTTCTCGAGCTACTTTGTCAGTCTCCATGTTTCTCCTCGTAGAATGCAGTGATTGTGCACCTTTCTTTTCAATGATAGTCGTAAGCTTGCAGTCAGTATCCGACAATCTCTGCCGTATGCACTCCAACCCATTTTTATTCCTCTGTAAATTTTATTATCATGATCAGGGTCCTCTGTGAATAACTGACCTAGCTAAACGTACTTCATAGACTCTAGAGGCTGACTGGTGATCCTGAACGCTTGTTCCCTTGCCAGGCTATTGACCATTATCATTGTCTACTGCATATTAATCTTCAACCCCACTCTTACACTATCCCTGTTAAGGTCCTCAATCATTTGTTGTACCTCGTCCCCAGTGTTTCTGAACAGGACCCTGTCAGCTGCAAACCGAAGGTTGCCGAGATATTCGCCGTCGATCCTCACTCCTAAGCCTTCCTAATTTACTAGCTTGAATACTTGGTGTTAGGTGCTGTATGTAATATGAGTGTCTTTTACTTGATGCTTCGTTATATCAATTCAGTGCTATTTGGGGTTGCCTATTTTGCACAATACTGGTCTTGGTGAACTGGGCTTTCAAGATTTTCGCTCTGTCGGGATTTTGGGACCACGCCGCCGCCCTGGGAGAGCTGTCCATCGACTCCCACACGGTTGCACTCGCTCGATCTTTGTGGCCTCTGGAGAGAAGGCAGGGGTTGGGGGAGGATGGCTGAGGTGCACTGATAGTTGTTTTAAGATGTTTTGTAGCAAGGGTATGTGCGCCTTATGAAATATGTGTGCGAGAGAATTTTCTATTTTTTCTCTTATTTGCTTATACGTTGGTGCTTGTTACTTTCGCTTGATGGCTGTGAATGTTATTGGCGTTTTGGCTTGTTTCACGGATTGCATGTTTTGGTAAGGTTAGTAGGGCGGAGGTCTACGCTGTATTTAGCACATCTAAGGGATTTATCTATGTATGAACTGCCCTGTACGCATACAAGCACGCATTCTTTAGCGGACAGGTAATCACTGTGATGTGTAATGTGATATAATAATAACCTTACTTACTTACTTCTAAGCATGCAGTGAATAGCACTGGAGAGAACTTTCTTTCTTTATAGGTGTCTTTTTACTTTTCTTGTGGAGAATTAAGGTAGCTGTGAAATCTTTGTAGATATTTTTCAATATATTTACGTAAGCCTCCTGTAATCCTTGATTACGTAATGCCTCTATGACTGCTGGTATTTTTACTGAAACAAATGCACAATGCGTTGGCGGGATAGTTGGTGCGAATCCATAATTACTTTCTTTAGCGCAAAACAACACAAGAAAGACGACAGGACAAGGCGCAACTCTAAACTGACATTTTATTGGGTCCCTCCTTTATAGAAAGCAGAATCCAGAAAAACATGCGCAGTGAGCACCCTATGCAGGAACCGCCACAACATCCGATCACAAGAGCGCACTCATGTGTCAGAATCCCAAACACCATATTCAGCGCTGTACAAGGCTAAAGAAGGCACACTAATGCACTGCGAACCCAGTGACTGTATGAAAAAAGCCTCAGATAATTCTCGGGTGGTGGTATATCACGACTCCTTTTCAATATCGTAGTATCATGAAACATAGCTTTGCACTTGCATATTTTACAAGGTTGAGCTAAACGGGAACCTGTGCCTGTCGGTATGGATTGCTCATGTTCTCCAAGGCGCCCGTTAACACAGCGGCCTGACTGCCCTACATACACTTTGCCACATGAGAACGGAACCTTATATACCACACCGACACTACAATCTGCAAACTTCGCGTTGTTCTTTTCACAATCTGATCTTTTTACTTGCTTTTGAAATACGGCTGAACAACATCGACAGTTTCTGAGGAACAGAAAACGCTATTGGAATTTGGTATCTAGTGGCGACGTTCTTTAGATTGGGAGCCACTCTATGACAATGCGGCACAACTTCAGGCCTCTTCTGTTGTGTAACGCAGTTATTTTTGTGACGCTTCCCTTTCAGTTTCTGAAGCAATACGTCAAAGACTGACGTCACCACCACACTTGGGTAACCCGGTGCCTGCAGCATATTTAGCTGTGCAATGGAACTCTGGTTCGTAGTGTGATGATAGAATTTCATTAACGAAGATTCTAGACAAATCAAAACAATGGCGCGTTTCACAATCTTCGAGTGCACAGATGCACTCGAAGATGATTGGCTTACCTACTTGGCTTATCAGTCTGTCGCAAGGTTGTGTGATTATTTATAGCGATTAGTGTGAATCCTTCGCTCTAAAGAAAACAACTGTAGAACTGTTGTGGAAAGTAACTGTGATTGGTTGAAGTTAGTGACATCATGTACCCTAAAGACAAGTAAGTCGCGGAAACTTGCTTGATTTTTTATGGTATGTCAGGAATTGTTATAGCCAGTGAAGAAGAGTCCACGTTGAATGTTTTGCTCTCGTTCAGTTAAAGAACCACTGAGTTAAATAACTAAGTGATTTCAGTACGGCTTCAAAAAAGTTATACAGTATCGGGAAGCGGTTCCCACATTTTCGGTCTTTTACAGAAGTTTATTTATACATTAGGGCGAGGGCCCAACCGAATGACCTTTTTCGCACAGTACAACAAAGACAAGTCGCATGTGTACTTTTTACTAATTTTCGTTCACTGCTGGACATCTATACGGCACACATTATTGATCGGTTCGAGCTACTCAAGTCACTAAGGCCTCTCAGAAAACTAAACCTCGTGCTCCCGTATCGTCATCGCGTTAAAAGCGAACTGAAATGAACTGCTTATTCACGGTAACTTGAAACTGTTATATCGTGCTCAATGATATCAAATCTAACGATGAATATTTACAGCTTTCATTTCGGTTATTGGGCCTTATCTTTATGTCCTTCAGCGACTATAGGCTGTATCTAAGAAATATCCTTCTATTACTATTGTAATAAAAGCTAGCATTTGCAGACTTTTCTAAGCAGTAGAGTGAGGGAGCGTTTGTAGACGTTATCGCGATACATGACAAACACGGCGCACAACACAGGTCATATACTGCCAGCGTTGCGGCGGGCCTTACACAAGTCTAAAATGAAAGCCCAGGATGGCAGGCTCTACCACCGGAAGAGATGTTATAGGGCCCCTCAAAGGTTTTTCTTGTCTCGTTCTATCATTGAAGTTAACTAAACTAAGTTGTCTGCTTTACCGCCCCAAAGCTGCAGAGTGGGTTATCAGAGACGTCGTCGTGGATAGCTCAGGATTAATCAAGACAACCTGGTCTCTTTCAACGTAGCCGATTGCACGGCACACGAAGCTTTTCTATTGCGTGGTCATCGGAATGCGACCACCGCAGCCGGGGGTCGAACCCGCGACCTCTTGCTCAGCAGCGTAACGTCATAGTCAGTAAGATGCCACAGTGGGTCACATTGCTCATTGATGATAGGTTAAGTTGAGAAGCCTCCGCACAAAACACCATGGGATTAATTTTGAGACGTCACGAAAGCGTATAAGAAATTCTTTAAACATGTTCTGATGACGTTTCTGCGAGCAAAAGAAGAACCAGATTCTGAAGACACCCAAGAGTGTGGCGCCATATTCAGGGTGTCCCAGCTAACTTTAGTCAGAGTTAAAAAAATGCAAATGCCACGTAGTTGCATAGAACAAAGGTGATGTTTGCGGCCGCTTGGAGATACTCAATGTTTTTCATTCCGCCTAATTAGATAATTATTCTTAATTATTTATTCAACTTCTCAAATGTTATCAGATGAAAAGTGTCACTGAGAAAATTGTAGAGTGACATGAAAAACTCCCGATACTGCTTTCTGTTGCTCAATACGCGCTACATAAGCGTGTTCTTAAGTAGCGAAAACGGATCGAGACAAACCAAGATAGAACATAGTCAAATCTACCTGAGCCCGTAGCTGATAGAGGGCGTAAGCGGGCTCAGCCAGAAGCCATTGGGGATGCAGACAAAGTTTATGCCTTTGAAGAAGTTCTGCTTGGCGCTCGCCGCCAAGTAGGGTCCCAGACCCAGTGAGCCGACATCCTCCATGCTCTCGACAAGGAACTGCACCGGAACAGCGACAGAGTGTGTCAGAGCACATACGCAAAAAAGAAAACCTAGAAAAGCTGAACAAGCTGTTAGGCCTTGACTGCGAAGCAAGGAGGTGTGACTGCCATTTTTATTGCCTTCTACGCAAAAATTGTTCGAGCGGCAGGTGTTTTTTGGTGCGCGCCAGATCACTCCTGCAGTGCTTATTTTCTGTGCTTTTCATTTGTTATTAGAGTATAGTACTTTGCGCTTCATCTGGACATGGCCTCAAGAGATCATAATGCTAGTTTGTTCGGACGCTCGGGGCTTCTTGTCCATTACCGAAATCTGAAGAGAAGCAGGCTGGCAGGTAAATGAGATGAATCAGTTGCCGCATGGTAAATTGCTCCAGCGCATCTGTAATTTTTTCGATCTTGCATATACTCCTTGGCTTACACTCCATCTGACAGCAACCACCCTCTAGTAACCAGATATGCTGAAGCCTTTGCAGTCTTTCCAGAAGATAGGCTAACGTCCGTGACACTATGCAGGGCTGCAGACCAGCGAGTAATTGAGCGAGCTGGTCAAGCAAAACGAGCTTCTTGAGACGAGCTATCCAAACCAACGTCATTCTTGCAACTCTAGCCGAGCTCTCCATCTTGAATAGGTTTACGGCAGCGCAATTAAAAGACAGGACAAAAGAATACACACAAGGACACACGTGGCGCTGTCTTTTAATCGTACTAACACACAACAACGCACGCACTCCGTGTTTGAACCGCGCTACCGTAAGCCTATTCAAGATGCATTACCGACTAGCAGACATCGCAATGGTTCACGTAAAAAGTACGAGTGTTAACATTTTAGGATCGTTCACAGTAAGTGAACGCGATAACATGATCTTCCCTGTAGTCATACCTTGAGATTGACGGGCGAAGCTTTTGCGGCGCTCTGGCGGTAAGCGTAGAGAGCTCCGATCCATGCGACCAGGGGTCCCTTGTCGTGCGCTACGCCCCTTGCGAAGAGTCGGCCGTCCTTTTCCGTAGGAAGAAACGGGTCCGCCGTCCACCCGTCCTCCTGCGAGGTTGTCGCGGTGGGAATGACCACTTTCGTAGCGATTCCGCACACAAAGGATATTCGGACGGAAACCATCTAAGCGTGACTGTCGACGATAGTTTGATTAGCGTTGAAGCATTGTAGCGGCACACCGCATTGCCACCACCGAAACGCGTCATATGTGAGGCGTGCAAGTAATGCAGCAGGGCTCCTTCCTCGCGCTTCCATCTACAGACACACATTGTTGCACATTCTAACGGCGCCGTCGATGCGAAGTCCACGCGTGGCACGGGTCTGAAATATGTGACGCGTGTCAGTGCAGAGCGGCGCAAGCCCAGTGATCCAAGTTTGCGCGAAACTGGTGCATTGAAGAGAGGCACAATTAAACAGTGCCACATATCCAGTGAACAAAGTTGGCCCGACGTTTGGTTTGGAACACCATTCCCCTCAGCACAACAGCCCGGTGCTCTACCCATTAGACCATGGAATGCCCAGGAACCCATGTTGGTGTGAAATAGGTTAGATATGGACGGGCAAACAGGCATACCGCAAGCTGGGTTAAGTTCCCAAAGAATGCCAGTCGCATTGAAACCCAAAATGCTGCCACTTATCGAAAAGTTCGTTGCGAGGGCAGTATCAGTATCTCCAGATTACGGAACGAGCGTGTGCCTTTATCGCTACGCATGTTCTGTCGCTCAGCTTAGCCACCGTGTTAAATACCACGGCAGAAATACCACAAAACCATCATCAACATACTTCCATCACGAGTAGAACAGCAGAGCTACGTACCGAGATTACCCTACACTGGTCTATGTTTAGGAATAGGCAAACAAACAAGCAAAAACAAAGAATAAAACAAATTATAAGACGAAAATGTCTGCCGCGCATGTCAGCGCCTGCTGTCGTGGTGGTTAAGCCATGATACGAACGATGGACAGTACGTGAATTTCGTTGAACTTCGCCCTTCCATAGTCGTGCACAACTTAAGAAAGCAGGAGAGCCCAGAAAACCGAAGCGAGGCAGCCGATTGCCTCCGCCCCTAAAGAAATAGTCCCACTGACGCGACTCGGCCCAGCTCGAAGCGCGGGCTGCCATGTTCCCCGTCGGCGGTGTCACCAGCCGTCTGGCTCATGACGTCAGTCTAAAGTGCGCGCCCACTGGTGGAGGCATGTGGGCATCCGCCTTTGAGGGGCAAATGCCGCGGCCTTCTAAAGTTGTACCGACTATATATTTGAATTTATTTGTGGTGAGCTAAGTCTTCATCGCGAATTCTTTCTCTGGCAATGGTTAGGGTAAATAAGCCTCTAATTATTACCAAACGCCAGTGTTTCAAACAATACAGAAAAAAACATATTTGTTCAGAGTATCAAAAATGTATTATCATAGTGCGCATCGCAGTCCAGCTGCCATATAGATATGAAATGCATTTAACTCAAAGTATCGTGACCTAATTATTCCAAAAAATCGTGAGACAAAATTAACACCTAATGCAAGACATTTAGATGTTGCGAAGAAATGTTGTAAGAGGTGCACTTCAGCATAACCTAGCCCCACTGAAGAATAGCGGAAGCCGCCGCACGTTTTGTCAATGAATCCCTGCGTTATTGTAAAATAACTTCCTCGATTATCCACGGTCTACAGCGTTGCCGAACGATTGCGGCGTTAAACTTAGCAGTATAGAACTTGCACGGTTGCGAACTCTCTTGCACCTTCATGTTTACGTTGCGTAGAGTTTTACACTGGCAAAAAGATGACGAAGGAGGGTAGACAGTTCGCGCGTCGTCCGTCCGCGTCCTTCTCTTCTTCTTCGTCCTGTTTTTGCCAGTGCAAAACTCAGCGCAACGTAATGATGAGCGTGCACCAACTAGACCCTTTCATCGCTTCTGTCGCACAAATATCCCTCCGTATACCGCGGCACAAATGGCACGATGCAATCCAAGATGCGCTGCGACAGCGCTCTATAGATAGAGATATCGGGAACTTTTAACCAACACAAAGGTGAAAAAGTTGACAAAATCAAGTTTGTTAAAGCAGCCGCATGATACACTGATGGCAGAGACACAGAAAATGAAAGCAAACACAAACTCTGTTTATGAAGGAAAGAAACCACGTAGGCTCTACTTTGGCCCTTGCGTTCGCCGTCACCTTGCGCGCCGGATAGACGTCCAGGTGCCCGTAGACGCACAGGGTATTCTTGCCGGGCTCTTGTCTGGTCGCGCCCAACAACAGTGGTGGCAGTGGCAGCTTGCTCCCGTCCGGCAGCTGCTGGTCGCCTAAGGGCACCGTGGTCACGTGGACGTCTTGTTCTAGCAGTATCTGCGACCCAGCCACAGAAACCGTTGGTTTTCCCGTGGCCTAACAATTTCTTCCTCATGATCAACGCTGTTCTATGATATCCCTTTGACAAATTATTATTGACGTAACACCGAATTGACAAAATATTTTCCTTCAAGGGCTTCGAGAAAAAGTGTGCCAAGGACTTTTTTGTCAGTGATGTAGCGATACACAAGGAAGATGGGCAACATTGCAAACTTCTGTTTTCAGACCATGGATGTCCCTTCTGCAACGCCCACGCACTTTGTTGCGATTGAGGCAGATCATGCCGAGGACAAATATAACTTTGAATGTATGTGCAGCGTTGTAATTTTTTAGGCGCTGTCGCTTGCCTTGTAGCCACCAATGCTATAACCGAAAACACTGCTAAGCAGAAACCAAACGTAATTAGGCGGCATTGCAAGGGGTGTGATGCTGGACACCTTGAACATGAAGTGAAAAAGATTTGCTTAGAATGACCGGTGGATCAAGTTATGCGATGACAATTGAGTTAGTGGTCGGGCATGCACAAGCCGGAACAAGAGCAAACGCGTCAGCGGTGACCGAACTGCACTGTGGCCCACCGCATATAGCTTCGGCTGTGACCTAGCAAGGTTAATACTCAATGCTTATGCCGAATCAACGATGCCTCAGTCATAGCTTCATGTGAAGCATTGCTGCGGACTACGACGTACGACAGTGATCTTGCGAAACTCAAGTTGAGTTTGGGAAAATATAAAGCTTGGTCTTTCCAGCAGGCGCTCTTACGTCTGAGACTTGTTGAAAAAATAATTAAAGAAAACGACTAAGAAGTCACCTTTATCGCTATTACATTCGTGTTTTCTAATAAAGGGGTAGAAGTGTGTGTGCGTGGTGGTTCTGGGGCTTTATTCATAGAGACGGATGCGTATCCTCTTTTCTAAATCGTGCAAAAACCGCAAGGTCCGTTGATGTAGCGTTAGCCAGTAACACCAGAATTGTCCACTTGTGTCATTCTTGAGAACATTTTCTCGTGGTTATAGTGAAAGGCATATACGACATTGTATTGGGAGCGCATTGCGTACCCCAGTGCTGTATGTATGACCACTTCTCAAAGTGGTCCATAAGCAGCGCTTTACATATCACGCGATATAACGCCCGCCAATGCAGTTTCTGTACCGTTCTGGCTTGGCACTGCAGTTGAGATCAAGTCAGCCCATTATCTGATCTATCATCTATCAACAGATCAACAGATCATCTATCATCTCTATCATCTATCAACAGATGCATTTGCCAATACCATTAACATTAACTAACCTAAATTTTAGTTTCGGGAAGACCATTCGCGCCAGGCAGTGCTTACAAATTCGCCCACATATATAGTCAATTCGTCAGGGTATTGCTGAATCAATAAACCAGCTGAAGGGGAAAGGCCCAAGTAAACAAGAATGCGCTTATCTACGCGAGTCTGGTATTGTGAGTCTTAGCGAAAAAGACCTACGCGAGAAAAAAAAAAACCAATAGAAAAGAAGTGGAAATATGTAGACGCTGAAGGACACCCTTTTTGACGAAGTTCCTTATTTTTTTACCCTGTTCGTTTCTTTGATGACGCGCATGATGTCCTTGCGGTGTTCCTTCTCAGCTGACACGCTGGGGATGGCAACCAAATCCTTTAGCCACGCGAGCATCTGGCCCTTGCTTTGCTCGATGATACTGCACACATAGACATGTGTCAGCGCAATACTAGACGATATATGGACACGGAAAACTCTGATGGTGCGCTTTCATGACCAATTTCATTATAAGTTTTCCGCCAATCTTAATGATGTAGGCACATTTTCATTACCTGAGTGCAGTAGGTTGGAGTAATGACAACTTGTTTATTGTTTTACGGATACGCCCATATTGGCTTTTCCGTGTCAGAAAGCGACTCCAGGTTAACAGACACGAGTTCAGAAAAAGAAAACGCGCTGGTTCGTTTGTGTACGCCCGTGGTAAACACTTAACGCATGATAGGGAGTTATGATCCCACATTTGGTGACATTTCCAGGGACGTATCCGCATTCACGTTGCCGCACGTAAAGCGTTTGTAGCCCCGTTCTCGTAAATACGGTAGCAGACCTATGTGCTGTGCTACAGCCATACGTCTACTAATTTAGTGTGAACAAGAAAACAGGTTATGGTCTAGTGGCAGCTACGCAACTGTAGGGATACACTTGGATGACTTTTTCGTCATATTAGCATCTTTCCTCTCAACCCGACCAAAATCAACTTCTGGTATCACATAAAGTTGGAACGTGTCTTTGCAAACATATAATAACAAAATCTTGCGATTTTGACTGCACGCTTGCATGCCGAACGTCATAGCCCCCCCCCCCCCCCCCTCTATAAATGGTGTTTCCTGCAAACGAGTGCTTGTGTTACATATTGTTAGGCAGATCTGCGACACTATAAACACGTTTGGAAGCAATCGCGCTATATTTACTAGCACTAGTTACTTTTTCAACTACTACTGAAGGTTTCAGAACACGTTCAATGGCGTCTCCGTGTAACATACTATGTGAAAAATGGCCAACGTTTATCTTTACCTGGCAAATACAGTCGCGTTATTGAGTATGGCGAGGAGCTGGCACATAGCATTTTATGCCTTCGTTTATATCACTTACTCAAAGATGCCTTCTAGCTCCTTGGGAATGCCTTCGTCAATTGTTCCCGTGCCGCATGATTTTCCTGGTGCTTGAAACGATGAGAAACGTATAAAAATTACAAAGAACTGCTTTTACATTTACAGGTTTGAACATACACATCGTCTGCACATTAAGCAGCGAAAAAATAAAAAAATACAGCAATGCAATGCAGATGCGAGTGAATATTAGAAATGTTTTAAATGTCGAGTGCTGTGAGTGTTAGGGTTAAGGAGCTCTAAATAACTGTCGAATATCTGAAATGTTGGGAACGATATCCGTCTCAAATAAGATAGCATTGAAGCAATACCCCGGACGTTTCAAAGGTACACATTTAAATGAATACTTCAAGAAAAGTATGTTGTTTAATAAACACGCAGTTCTGAATGCAAGTCAATACGTGCTATCTTTTTTGGGGCCTACGCCTTCAGTACCTCCTACGTAAACATCCTGATCTCACGTTACGCCCGATGTGGGTTACCCCCCCCCCCTCCCCCCAAGATACAAAGGCAGTATGGTGCTTTATTTTTTAACCTCTGACAACTGTCTCAAATAATAAATACTGAGAGCTCAAGGTTCAATGGCACAATTGAGAAAATCACAAAAAGAACGCAATTTAACATCTAGATTACCCGCGAAAGTGATCCACAGCCCGCTCATAAGTGGACGTGCAGGAAGGAACGCTGGGGTTGCTTCGCAACGCATCAGAAGAGAATTCACCAGAGTGTCTTCAGCTACCTATAAGCTTTAGTTGAATACGAGAATTTCGGTGCACGACACTTGCAGCCGAGTACGATTTAACGTTCCAGCAACTTACCGGTGGCATCAGGCGGAGATGATGCACTCATGTCTCAGCCGAGATGATCGACGACAGGTTCCAGGATTAGCCCTTCTTCTTTCTCTCAGACTGGAAGCGAAGGCACGCGCGCACGGTTGACACTGACTGGACTTCTTCATCGTCTTCTAATTATGCCAGTTCACAGCGTTTCGCAAATATTTAGAGAGCTGTTCGTTGGCGAGTAAAACATTGCACACGTTGGGCAAGCACATGAAAATTGCGCTAACACCGAAGTCTCCAGTCTAGATATACGCGTAATCTCGTGCAACTTCGATAGGAGAGATAGGCTACTTTACTAGACGTTACTAACGCTGCAACAATCGGAGACGACGACGAAACAGATGAAACAGAGAAGTACAAGCGCTTGTTCTTGTTGGCTGGTTGCTTTCCCTCAACGAATGGCCCGTACCCTCCGTGGCGGATTGGCCGAGAATCGGCTTAGTTAGGAAAATAGTTTGAATCTAAAAAGAAACACCAATTAAAAATTTCGAATTGATCTGTTTCTTTGGTTTCGACCTCGTAAAGAAAGGTTGGCTGGGGCTTAGCTAAAGTTAAGCCTGGATATCTCGAAGCGAAAAGGTTCGGTGATGCTTATGGTTTAGCTTATGGTTATGCTTTATGATTTAGCCCATGGTTATGCTTACGGTTTCACTTATGGATATGCTTTTGTTAGCTTATGGTTATGCTATACGCGTGCCTTGTGTAGTTATGCAAATTGCTTATCAATGATATATACCATAAGTTATGCAGGATTATTAAACTTCTTTATTCATCATTGCTGGGCACATTGTCTTGTGATTTCTGTACAACCATAAACACAGCTCTCTCTAACGGTAGTATCACTCTCTTCTCCTTCCATGTTGAATGCGCACGCCTATACTTTGGCAAGCGGTTATATAGTCGGCCTCCGCGATAAACACGCGCTTGCGGCGAACGTCAAACGATGACGCATAGCGCGCGGCAGTGGCCTCCTGCGCCGACTCCGAACACGCTTACGGAGCCGATTACGACATACGCCGGCTCGCGCGAAGCGCGGTGTTGACTAGCGTAGTGAAGCTTTTCGCTTCAAAAGTCGCGTTGTTATGCTTTGAATCGCACAGAACGCACTAATCTAATCTTTTACGTTAATAAGTAACTTATAACTTTACAAGGACGTTAATAAATTACGAACGTTGGCCTTACACGTTATTTTTTTTTCAGTGGCAGCGCATTCATTAGGTTAATAAAGTTGGCAGAGTGAATGATGGTTGACATCTATGTAAGGCGAAACACTACGCTAATCGTTGCAGCACGAGACGCCGATGCGTGCCGGGCTCGAGAGGCCCGAGACACGCCTTGTCGTTTTGCGATTGCCTAGCGTTTTAGGAGCAGCCGCTATGGCGTACAAAGAGCAAAGGCAAGGGGTATTGTGAACAACAACAACAACAACAACAACAACAACAACAACAACAACAACAACAACAACAACAACAACAACAACAACAACAACAACAACAACAACAACAACAACAACAACAACAACAACAACAACAACAACAACAACCTAACAATTGAGTGAGCTGTAGTTGCCCCAGCATATGCCATACTTTCTTTGCGTAGTTATCTATTCAAGAGCCCCGATGCCGGGGCGCAACTATGGGCTGTCTAGAGGGCCCACGATGCGGCGGTCGGGCATGGCCTGACTGTGCCAACGTGGGAGCGGTCCGTAGCACGCTGAGTCGCGTACCTCAGGACTTGCATTAAAGTTTTGCATCCATCCATCCATCTGTATGCATTTGGTTCCTTTTTTCAAAGCCAAGCGCACGAAATTGCGTCGCAAGCAAACATACAAGAGTTACATGCAGTATGTTGACTATGTGGTTCTAACTAGTTTTATGTGTTTCGGTGTATGCTCGTAATGTCCTTTAGGAAACTGGGCGGCTAAATAGACATAACACGGTACCTTGGTTTCAATAGAATGCTCGATAATGTTTGTGTGCTTCTGTGGGACTCCTAAGTACGTGATTTATTCCAAAATAAAACAGGCGAGCGTTTAAGGATTAGGTGAAGATGAAAGAAATAGATTTGTTGGAGCAGCGCCAAAGTCGGCGATATGGCTTCGAATTTTGGAATACCATCCGCGAAGGGTTGTGCACCTCTGTCGGTACAATCAGAGCTAAATACGCAACAAGAATTACGAACGGGGAAATGTTCTTTGAAAATCATAAAGCAGCAGCCTATAGTCGATTTCCATAGAAAAATTGTCGTGAACAACAAAATTTCACTATCAATATTCTTGGAGGCAGTTCGACTTTTCTGTGTAAAAAAATCGCGTAAAACGGAACTTTACCATGCGATCCTCTATATGAGGCACAATACCGGTTTAAGTAACAGAGGTATCTTGAGCTGAACTACACACCTAATGTTAAATAAACAACAGCACACGGGACTCGAAATGTTCAAGAGAGTTCCCCTTCAGTCAAGTTCTCCAAGTTAGAGAGTCATTGCTGGGAATGCTGGAAATCGATGCCAGTTTAGCAGCTAGGCTGCTCAGAATGTCGGTGCAGGGATGATGTCCGGGTGGTTCCTGGTGCTTCGGGCAGCCGAAGGCCTCTGCGAATTCTGGAGAATGCACGGTCGCGTAACTGCAAGCCGACGCACTTATCGGGTCACCGCACTTCATCAGGCATAGTCTCCCGAAAAAGACTTGCGTCCTCGCCTTGTCGTTCGAGTCAGTGGGCACGCCCGTTGAATTCGACGACAACGAACTCGCTTCGTGATGACCGGAAGCTCCGCGGACTTTCCTAGCCATCACAGCTGTTGCATTCAACGCAACCCTGATGGCCCAAGGCACCAGCAGCGCGTTCGTTAGCAACACCTCGTCGGAGGCTCTGTCGCTCAATGCGTGATCCAGAGGGTGGTTCTTTCGCACGCAGTTACCGTACGATGCAGCCGTCGCCGACCAGTGGTCCTTGCGCGCTATTACCGAGCGCGCCCATGAAATCAGGACGGGCACTCCGACCGTGGGCATGTTTAGGCTGGGCTCCGAGGCTTCGGCGTGCAGCAGGTCTCCGGATAGGTACAGCGGAGGTACGAATACCGTGTGTTCGCTTGCCGATAAAGAGAAGGCGAGGCTACTGTGGAGCTGGAACGTTCCATCTTTCGTCACTTCTGCCACGACTGCACGGGAAGGCTCAGCGTTGATGAACCTGTCCTCTTTGAACATAAGGACAACGTTGCCAACAAAGTCGTCGGCGGAGAGGAATGGCGGCGACAGGCTTTCCTTGCGGCACGCAAACTCGCTGTTGTGTCGTTCGGCTGCGAAAGTAACCAAATATAGATTAGCCAGCGCACGAGTTGAGAGACATGGTACGGGGTGTTAGTGCTAATTATTTTTGCGTGTGCTCATTTCTCAGGATCTGTAAAACTTGTCCCATATTCAAGACGTAGTTCGTACGCTGAATCATTCTGAATAAAGGTAAACGCCGGCCAATCGTGATAACGAACGCACATTAGCGAAGACTCTGACAATGAAAAGTTCTTATGAAAGGAAGATTTTGTGAATTGTGTGTTTATAGGACCCATTAAACAGATAAGAATGTGATGAATGAAGTCTTAGAATGATGATACCGCTGCACAACTTACGGATGGTGACGACATTGAAGGGAACATGCGCATGGGCGCCGTTTACTGCCAGGTTGTCTTGTTCAGGAACCGAAATCCTGAGGGCGCTCCTGAGCGCTGACACCATGTCGCCGAAGTACATCCGAGCCCGCGCAGTCTCAGTCCAGGCTGCTACCAGCGAGGAGAATTCCGAAGCAAAGCAGCGCTCTGTTGCACGAAGACAGGCAGGGATGACTCTGTCTTCGCGGTTCTTCCGGGGAACCAGCCACGGTCGGGCGTAGGCGAACAGTTGGGCCGCCGGCACAAGGAGCGTGTACAGGTTGGCCACATCCGGTTCCGTCGAGTCGGCCAACGCGCGTATGACTTCTCCCACTTCGATGAGGCCGCGCACGTAGAATGACAAATTTCTTGGACCCTATCAAGATGTATAGGCACAAGTGTAAGCTCCGATTCTAAGTTAGAGGAATAAGTGTAAATAGCTGCAAAAGGTATGGGATACCAAAGAATGCCTCCCCCCCAAATTTTATTGCACGAGAATGCGCCACACTTGGACATTTCTGCGTCCGTTTTCTTGTCCAGTGTTTTTTGCGCTATTTGCAATTATGTAGCGAATGCTACATAATGCTACATTATGTAGCGAATGCCACATTCACAAAGCGTCTTGTTCGTACGTGTCGTTCGCCACGGGTCGGTCGCCTTCGCTAATAATATCGTCAGCGTCAGGAATTTCCTGAAATTTGCTCTCACAAACAATTCATGCACAAGACATTTTTGCGGATGCAGGCCTAAATACGTACGCCGCTCGAGTCGAAGAATGTCTGGTTTCGCAGGTCTGGTTCTAGGAAAGAGTGCCAGTGCAGTTCGGCCAGCTTACGAGGCAGCTGCTGGTCTTGGACGTTTCTAAATGGCTCCGAACGAAGCCCGCCACCGAGCTTTCTTCGGGTGCTGTCGACGTAGCCGTCCAGTTCGGCTATCTTCGACCAATGCACGTCCAGCTGAAGTTCTTGAAGTGCCTTTTCCACGAACCATCGAGGGCGCCCGGTTGCGACGTCATCGCCACCCTCGTCCTCGCCGTTGGCGAGGCTGTGTTTGAGGGTCTCGCCGATCTCAATAAATATACTGTGCCCATCTGGGCTCCTTCGGACTCTTATCACGGAAGCCACGCCACTGCGAAGGCAAGCAGCTACGACACGAGCCAGCAACTCCTGGGCATTTCTTGAGCTCAGCCACGCTGCAGCGTCAATACCAATCTGTAAACATACATGTGTGGGAGAAAACTGAGTGTTACCTTCTTTCTTGGGTGCTTAACGAGCAGTTACCGTTGCCCGTTCTGTGTGCTACACAAAGCACCGAGTTCCTTATAAGTAGAATTTCAGGTCACTCTATGTGGGCAGTGATATGCGAGACTTCTACACGATAATATCTCGTTTAATTGGTCTCATTGGTGTCATTGGTCGACAAAATGAGACCCCGTATGGGAAGAACGGTAAGCTTGGAATAACGTTTTCATAAGGCGAAAACGTAAATTGATTCAATTTTTAGGGATGAAACAGAATGGAGTTCATTATATAGTTTACGCCCATATTTGCCGCAATCCGCAGATCACTACGATCAGCCTCTTAGCTATGAAGGACTGCTCACCCCAGAGAGCGCAGCTTGTAGAGACGGCATAGACGGTCGACGCCCGAAGCGAAGGCAGCTCGCGTAGAAGACGGCTATCATTCTATTGCGCAACTCGCAGCCACCACGAGCCGGCGGCACGTCAGTACCGTTCCTGCCAGAGTCGAGTGACAAGCCTGACAATCTGCGGTGAATGGCCACGAGGAAGTTGTGATGGTTTTCGGCGGCGTAGCTGCGACGCCTCGGATTTCCAGCCCGCCATCGACCACACATGTGCCTGCATATAAAGATGGGAATAGAAAAGAAAATATATGTTTAGCTTTTTTTTTAATCTTTCAAAAGCTCTTCAGATGTTCGACGTTTGCCAAAACATTTTTAGATGAATGCAATGCATATATTTAAGGCATGCAGGCTTGAAGTATGGAGCCTTTGGTGGCTGATGGCGGCAACGATAATAATTTTTGTCATGAGCGCTGGAGACTACAGCAGTGGGACAGATAAATAAGGCTAAAAGAACAGGACTGGCCCGGATACTAGCACTAAAACAACGGTGTGGTGAAAATCAAACATGCGTGAAAAAGGTGCGTGAAAAAGTAAAAAAAGAAGCAAGAAATGCCGCACTTTCGCCCGAAATGTGAAGCATCCATTACGACAGCAAATTTGACAGCTAGACGAAGTAAGGGTAGTAGATTTATCGGCATAATAAACTTGTAAACGCTTGTTTACGAACTAAATTAACAAGCATGGTGTCACGCACGCACAGGAAAACATCAACACATCTTAATAATCGATGATTGCGGACACTTGCTGCGAAAACACTCGCTGGCACGAGGAAGAGCAGCAGCAGCAACAGCGAGCGAAGTGCCCTTCGTGCTACCTCTCGCTTCAGCGCGAAATAAGCGACGAGAACAAAGCGCACATGAAGCCTTCAGCCCTCGGGGCCCCTAGGCTCTGCACCACAGATGGCTTTCAAGACAGTGCCTGTGCGGCTGCGCTAAGCCGCGCCTAGACAGCCGCCAACAAAGTTGGACATTTCGATGTGGGCGAAATGCAAAAGCGTCCGCGTACCATGCATTCGGTGCACGGTAAAGAACTCCATGAGGTCAAAATTAAACCGGAGTCCCCCAATTACGGCGTGCCTCATAATCGTATTGTGGGTTTGGCGCGTAAAACCTCAGAATTCGAAAATGAAACACGAGTCATTATACGATATGTCAATATATGAGCCAAACCTGTAAATGTCATCGCATGGGGACACGTCCGTATCCATGGGCTCCATCAGCGAGGCGAGGGCTCTGTCGCAGGTCGGGTTGCCGCAGACACTGGACCAGTCACGCCGCTCTAGTCCCGAGCGTGCCAACGAACTCTGAGTACGATTCAAGTGCGGAAGCAAGACGAATATCGCCAGCAGGAGGAAAGCCAGCGCAGCCAGGGGCACGATTTGACACAGGAGGCACAAAGTACGCCGGCCGGTTTCCGTTCCACCCGTGGAGTTGCTGCTTTCGGCTTTGCTTGATGTCGTTGCATTGGTGGAATGCCGAGTTGTACGACCTGCTGACATAAGGACGATGAAAATTCAAATTATGTGAGAAGTGGGAGGCGGTAATAGGGGGTCCATTTGCTTGAAAAGTCTAAAGCTGTTTCACAGGTATACATCTCCCTTGTGAAATGAAAGTTCTGTTTCGTGTTGTCTAAATAAACAGCCTACCTAGGCAAGCGCGTAGGTAGGCTGGTAGGTAGCCTACCTACCCGCGTTGAACAAAAGACGTCGTTATATCTATAGGAGCGAAAAAATTCTAAGTGAGCGGCTGCTTTACGGCCAAAAATCATGAACCTATTCTGTTCACTTGCGGGAGCAGTAACCTTACCAATTAGTTGAACAGCTTCAACGGTGAAAGCTTTCAAGGAACAGTAAGATGCTGTGAAATGCAAATTGGACATCATCCGGATATAAATGTCAAACCGACAACGAGTGTTCAGTCATTTGGAGTAATCTTACGATATGTGCTTCGAAATTTTCAATCTGCTGCAACTTCAGTTTGCAGAACCTTCAGCGTATCGATTTTTTTGGTTCTTAGGAAGCGTTGTTACGACATTACGAAAACGAAAGTCATAGCAGTAACAAAAACGAGATAGTTGTTGAGTATATGCGGGATTGCTCGGATAGCGATGTGAAAAAGTATAAATAAAAGGCACTCACTAATCGAGTTCGACGTTTCCGACCGTGCCTGTGTGCCTTCGCTAGTGAAGCCGGAAGTCACTCTGCGCCCACTGCCAGGTGCGCGAACTTTCATATATTTCTTTCTGCGCGTGGTGCGAAAAGTGTCGGTACTAGTTACACGCGTTCCGGTTTCGACGGTAGTGAACTTCGTGGCCTGGGGCAGCGTCTCCTCGAACGTGGACGTGTTGTTCGGCGGCTCGACCGGCAACGTGATGGTGGTTGTAGTTGTGGACTCCACAGTTTCTACGCGGCTCGCGGGGAGGGTCATGGAGTGCTCGATCCGTCGTATCATATCGCGGATGGCTGCCTCGTTCGTCATGTTCTGCAACTCGATGATGCGCTCCGTGTCCAGCGAGAAGGAACAGCTGCGCTTCGACGTTGCAAGACCAGCCGCAGAACGTCTCATAGGCGACGGTTCTCGGGATCTGATGAATGTTCGTGCTTGAGATGCTAGCGTCCACGTCCGATCGTCGACGGAGACATTGGCAGCACTCGTGGCAGGGCTGGGCTGTTTCACGTGCACGGATCCCGCGGAGCTTGCCTTTCGACTTGGACGGCTGTGGCGTGACTTATCGGCATATAATAGTGGGTCTGATGAAGCACGTCTTTTTATTATAAAAGGTGGCGCCTTAGAAGGGGCGTGCCGCTCTTTGGAGCGCGGCCGTAAATTCTTGTCGTTCGAGGCCCTGGAAGAAAAGGCATCTCTCGCTGAGTTGCCGCTTGCTGTTGCAGTAGTAGGAGTGTTAGCGTTGCTCTCAATATGCGTCATATTTGCTGCTCTTAGCGGCTCCGAGTCTGTCAGATGGCAAATCGTTTGTGGGACAGTTACTCGGCTAAGCTCATTCGCTAAAACGGAATGTTCGTGCTCAGATCCTTCAAGAACGTGTTGTTTGACCGTCTGGCTAGAGCGCATCTCCTTCGGGCTCGCTACACTGGAAGACGTGGCGACGTACCGTGGCTTCGTGGAGCTGCTTTGGCTCTTGCGGACTCCGCTGCTTACGGATGGGACAGTTGCCGCACCAAGGACATCTGATGTGGACGACTCTTTCGTCGCGTTTTTCATTGCCAACTTCCAAGAACGCAGACCAGACGGAGCGCAAACAAACGGGTGCAGTGAATCTTCTTCTGTTACCCGTGCAGGAATGGCCCGCGCTGAGAGTGCGCGACTGGCCGTGGACTCTGAAATTGGGCAGCACGCGCGGTGTTGTGCACGACGGGCTATCTCGGAGGCTACGCATTGGCAATGTAAATATTTATTTCGAGGACTGATGGCAGCGCGGACTTCGCCTGGAAGCTTTCTATTGCATTGTAGCACTGCAGAAAGACGATTTAATGCACTCGTAAATTAATTTGCTATACAAAATGAAATTACTGGTTGTTCATTCTTCTTCTTTGTCTCTTAGTGTTTCCTCCCAAGGAGCGACCACACTCATTGCTGCTTAGCTGGACGATCTGACGAGAACAACAGCATGAAATGGCCGTCGTCCGCCAGAGACGCCTAGTGACAGCGGGTATTGATTACGATGAATGAGACTTAAACATTTATTATCAATGATTGTGACGAGATATCTTTGTCTATGATAAAAGAAAAGAAAAATGGAAGTAGTGGAGAAGGAGGAATTTTGTAAACTAAAGAAGGCCAGCTTGGCTTTACGTATGTCTTTGCGAGGCTTTATAGCCGGATCTTTAGCTTGCAGTTGGTTCTGAAAGGCGAAGCCGGTTGCTGCGCGCTGTATCGGTGCAGCAGATCATTGCGGATGGTCCTGCTTGCCACTTTGTCGCCCACGATCTTGCCCGCGTACGCAATAACACTGCACTGCTTAATTTTCCCGCTTTGTAGTTCTTTCGAAGATACCGAAAGAAGAAGACATGGGACTGATAGGGAAAAAAAATCGAAGAGATAGAAGAATACACGTATATGTTCGGCGTAGACAGAGGCACTTAGTACAAACTTTGGGAGCACAAAGTCCATGTCCTGGCCTACTTGCTGAGTGGCGTGTCCATGGGATTCAAGTTTGTTTTTATATTCGGTGCATTACGACGAAATAGATAAACATTAACAGGCACTTGCACCGCTAATGCTGCCATCGCCACGCGCATGGCAACAGTGTGATAGAGGCCCAGACACAAAAACGAATTGACTAACGGAAGACATAAACGAATACTTGCACGCACGCAAATCCTTGGGTTACTCACACAATTCGTTGTACCGAACAAGCGAAATGCAGTAAAGAAAAAAAAACTAAGTAAGCAAAAGTGCAGGCATTGCTCCGTCCTGTGCTAAACCTGTGCCTGGGTGTATTTCCTTTCTTTATGATACAGGCAAAGTCAGTCTGTAGACATCTCCTCGACCGTCTTAGCGCAGTGGTTAAATCTAACCAATTTTGCTTTTTCTTTCTTAACAAACAAAAAGTAGACATATAATAAGGACAACCGCCTTGATCAAGGTTGAGAATTTCGGCCATGAGTGAAGATTAGCGTGGCTGTCTACAGTAAGAAGAAAAAAAGAAGGAGTAGAGATTAGCGTGGCTTCTACATTAAGAAGAAAAAAAGAAAGGGTGGCTATCGTGTTGAGACCGCTATTGGGTGCCAATAACTGATTGATGCTCGCGCCCTGTTATTTAGGAGTATGTCGCTGCAGTTGACCGGGGGCCACGTTACAGCTTATAAATGGTCTAACTCGGTTTATTCATAGCAACTCAGAACGGCCGCTTGGCGGCACTGCAGCTTTATTTTTTATTTTTGTCGCAGATGCACTCCTCTCGTATATTTGAAGCGGCCTACATAATGCAGAACCAGTCTAACAATACGTGCAACGCCTCTTCGCTCTTCGCAGCATTCAAAGCAACGCTG
Organism: Dermacentor andersoni; assembly: GCF_023375885.2. Lineage (NCBI taxonomy): Eukaryota > Metazoa > Arthropoda > Arachnida > Ixodida > Ixodidae > Dermacentor > Dermacentor andersoni. Next base: position 65,746,362 of record NC_092817.1, on the reverse strand, counting down.
TTTAATTACCTCAATTTGGCTTGGTAACGTCATCAGTACTTTCGCACAAGAAAACCGATCACTGGTGTCTTTTCTTTTCAGCCATCGTCGTCACACAGCAACGCTTTCAGATTTGTCAGCAAGCTAGCCAATGAGTGCAACAAAGTCACAGAGAACGGTTGTTGTATAGCGAATTACACTCACTGCTCAAAGAGAGAGGGCACTACATTCAAAGTGGCGTCATTAACTGCATTACATGTGCGCCCTAATCTGCGTAAGCGGCAAAGAAAAACCACAGAAAGCGCGAATAAATTTGGTGAAGATAGACAGACAGATAAATATTTATTATCCCTAGGGTGATCCCCGCTGTACGTGATTATGGCTACACCAATCTTTTTAACGTTGCTTGAGCGTGTTAGAGCGAGAAAACACATAGAAAAAAAAACAGGAAAATACAAAACAAGGACGCGTATTATCTGATGAATACTATGCACGATGCAATACCATGCTCTTACCTAAATAAACTAAAACAATATGTACATGTGCATTTTGAATATTACAGTAAATAAAAACAAGCACTGATCACTTGAAAACAAGATAGAAAAAGAAAAACGGTGATTTGAGCTCTATACGGGTCCCTTGATCCATATATAATTGAAAGGAAATGTCCCTTCAGCCACTGAGTTCCGGTTTATTGTGAACGAGTGACCCATATTAACCATGAAATGCTGTTTTTCTGTCGATTTGTTTTGTTTGGTCTTTTTGTCTATAGTGTTTGTTCTAAATTTCTATGAATTTCTCTCGTTAGACAGATTGTTGTTCAAGCGTATTCACGTATAAAAGTTCCTCTTCCTTTTAACTATGGTCATCAGGGCTTGACAAGGCAGGAGTGCTTCCGTTAGTTAAACATCATTCTTACTATAAATGGTGTGTACAGCGCATTCATTTGGAACTCTGTGCGCATATATATATATATATATATATATATATATATATATATATATATATATATATATATATATATATATATATATATATATAGTGTACACAACGTACATCGAACGCAGTGGAGGGCATTGTATCTATGCGCCTTAGAAATTAATACTGTGGGCGATAAGTACAATGATATGTGGTGTTTATGAAATGCGCGTTTATAGTCCAACGTCATCGGTGCGCGGGCGAGCGTCGCTCGACGCCGGTCGCGTCGTAGCGGCGTTGGCAGCGTCCGGTTACGTTGTCTGCGTCAGTGCGTCGAACCATCGGTCGAACCATAGACGCTGTTGTGCTCGCTAATATGACGTCATGTGTGCCTCGCTCATGTTACGTTGGACTATATTTAGCCCTTAACGTCTGGATCGGCGCGCCGATGGCGAGCCCTTTCATGGACGAGTTATCTCCACCACTCGTTGAAGGCTGCACGGTCCTTCGGGGAACGCAGAACATGTGGCCGTCTAATTTGTTTTCCGAGGCTGAACTCAACGGAAACGAAGCCTACGCAGTGAAACTCTTTCCTGCCGTTTCCCTCGCCGGCGGAAGCGAAACGGATCTGATTGCGTTCTGGCTCACGCCACGCGCCTATGCAGCTGGGATCCTTTCTAATGACTCACACTCTGGCGACTGCGCAGCTGTCACCTCATCAAACCGCCCTTTGCCGCAGCTGCTCTGCTCTGGGAGCAACTGGTTTTTTTTTTGCGTGACCACGACAACGCCACTTGTGAGCCAAACAGGCTTCGCTTGAAAAAGTCATTGCGAGCAAACACATACTTCTCTTGACTATGTTCAGGTAATCTTTCTGTGTCAGTGAGGAGGCTAAAGGCAAAGCTTGTATTCGTTCCATGCTGTGGCTGTTGGGCTCACTGAAAGGGCGGCTCGTATAACTGGATGGCGCACAGTGAACGTTATAATATGCATATTCTGGCGATTGTTAATTGCTTATGGAGATGGCCCTCACTCCGGCAGGTCACAGTGAGCGTAAGAAACCACCAATAAAAGAAAACTCCACAGAGCAGACTGGTAAAAGACCAGAAACAACAACGTGACACGCAAATTCAACAAAGATATGCGTGAAGTAAACTCTGCCTAACGATCGTAGCTCTCGATAGAAGAAAACAACAACAACAACAACAACAACAACAACAACAACAACAACAACAACAACAACAACAACAACAACAACAACAACAACAACAACAACAACAACGCTTTTGTTTTTGGAATCGTTTTTATTTCTTGAATTCAAGGGGAAGCAACACTGATAATAGGGGTTTCAATGTGCACATCATAATAATATATGTGCCATCAAATACACAGCTTGAACACAGTCGAATTGATAAAATTGAGTAAAATTTTTAATTATTGACAGAGCTGATTTCTCACAGCATTAAATGCGATTCGACACGAATTGTTAGTTGTGACGGTGCCGTGAAAAGTCTTGTTGGATGCATTGCACGAAGCCCTCTTGAAGACAAAATCCCTGAATTAGCGCGTTCCCCCGCATAACAATACACATATAATGCGACATTCTATGACCGCGGCGTACAAAAAGTTGTATTTGCATCCGGCACGTGAACAATGGATATGTATCAGAGTCAGTACGGGTCGTACATGTAAAATCTCGGTTTGGAGTATATTGCGTCATGCCAAGTAGTTTTGAGTCACCGCCTACGATGGTTCAGGCATGGGTTTGTCCCTCGCCATTACTGGAAAAACGGAGCTATTAAATACTGGTGTATACGAGCACGTCGAGCTTCGCTAAAG